>NW_021821060.1:0-112621 GCF_901001135.1 Rhinatrema bivittatum | reverse complement strand
GACATTCATGGACCTTGTACTATGGGATTTAGAGATAATTGAACAGAAGAGAGATGTACCACGTTTAAATTTCGGCGGGAAGAGTTTTTGGCTTTACAATCATTGAGGAAAGATCAAAGTATTATTATTAAAAAGCCGATAAGGGGGGCTCAGTGGTCATCTTGGACCGAGGAAATATATATCGATGGTCATTTCCCATGTACAGGATCCTAAGAATTATGAAGTACTGAGGCAAGATCAGACTCCTGGTCTACAAAATAAAATTGATAAAATTGTTGAAGTTGGGTATGTTTCTGGTTTTTTAACACATCTCGTGAGGCAAGATTTCTGCGGGTAAAATACCCAGTGTCTACAACTATATATATGCTACCAAAGATGCATAAAGACGCTGTAAATCTTCCTGGTCGGCCTATTGTTACCACTATAGGTTCGTTGTTAGAACCTCTTTCAACTTTCATTGATGTGATGATTCACCCTACTGTAATGAGAGCTGTGTCATACTGTAAAGATACCAAACACATGTTGCATATGCTACAGGACATCCATAATGTTGAACCCGCAATTTTAGTGACATTTGACATTCAATCATTATACACTTGTATTCCACAGTTGGACACTTTAAAAATTTTGCTTCAAGTGTTAGAAAAAAAGAGAGCGACCCCATCGTATCCCAACTGAATTTTTGTACACAATTGCTGAATTAGCATTGTGTGATAATTATTTCATTTTTCAAAAAGTATGGTATAAGCAGAAACGTGGTACGGCGATGGGACCAACCATGGCTCCAAGCTTAGCTAACTTATATGTTACATCTTTTGAAGAAGAGAAATTGTATCCAGCAGCACATGTGTCCAATTGGATTAGATACATTGATGACATTTTTTGTCTATGGCATGCAGATGAAGTGAGTCTTTTGAGTTTTCAACAATGGTTAAATACTCTTGATGTTAATTTACAATTTACCATCTCTTACCATTATACCTCCATTAATTTTCTGGATTTACAGATTACAAAGATGGGAGGTAGTTTGTCGACTTCATTATATCGTAAAAAGAGTGAGAAAAATACTCTATTACATTATACTAGTTTTCATCCATACCACCTTCGGACTAATCTACCAATGGGGCAGTTTTTACGCCTGAGGCGATTATGTGATACTAAACATGAATTTATAGTACAGGCGGAGCAACTTAAATGACGATTGTTGATGCATGGTTACCCGTATAAATGCATAAAAAAAGCATATAAACGTGCATACCACGCTGAGCGACAATGGTTATTGTTGGAAAACACCACAGCTCAGGATGAGACTGCATTAGTATGTACTATACCATATTCTTTAAAAGCAGGCCAAATAGCTGCCCTTATTCACCATCATTGGTCTGTGTTGAAAACTCATCAAGTGTTTGAAAAATCACCCATAACACATAGTCATGGAAAAAATTTGGGTGATATGGTCACTCATTCTTTTTGTCTCCAATATCAAAAGTGCATACGGATTTGAATATTGGCCATTGGCAATCTGACCATTGCTCTATGTGTAAGCAAACTATTTCGGTCCAAATTGGACAGATAAATCTGGAAAGATACTGATTGTTCATCTATGCGAGTGATTTATCTCATTGTATGCCCATGCAATCTGTATTATATAGGACGGATAAAACGTACTATACGAGTGCGACTTATTGCACACCGAAGTTGTATCACCACGGGAAAAGTTTTAGCACCTATGGTGGCTCACTGCGTAGAAAAAAAATCATTCATTTCAAGATTTACAATGGCGAATTTTGGACTACGTCCCTTTGAATCTGCGGGGTGGTAATCCCAATGCAGTATTGAATCTCCGTGAACAACAATGGATATTTTGGATGAATATGGTGACACCGACTGGTCTAAATAGCGTCATAGAGTGGAATTCCCTTATTTAAAGGTCTGGAGAGGGAGGAGCGATGTGACCGTGACGTAGGCAGCCATATTAGGGTATATCTAACATCCGGGGGTGACCGGAAAAGAATCAGAAAAAAACGCTGAGAAACGCCATGCTGCTTTCATAGTAAGGACTGTTTTGAGTAACTTGAATAACAAGGTTGGTAACTGTATTTCTTGTGTATTTTTTGAGTAATGAACAATAAATTTGTGCTTTGACGCAGAAGGAGCCCTTGACAAAGGACGTTACAGGGTCCGAAACACAGTACCGTGTCGGGCAGAGAGACCGTAACCGGCTAACAGCATTGAAAATATGGGCATGGAAATTACAAATTACTGAAAGCTTTTTGTGGGAAAAATACATGCACAAATATCTCAGATAAGTCAACTTTCAGTTGTATTTAATCATGAACTATAATGATGAAGTAAGCCAATCATTATTTTAATTTCATGGATGAAGAATCTAAGGAGCACACTTTAAAATATTAAAAAATTTTTGTGGTATAACATCGGACTGACCAATGATTAAATATAAGGCAGAGTGACGACAAGCTGTATAGCACTGCACAATGATGCCAATTATGATGGTCATTATCTAAGCGTCATTATAATTGTGTTGATAATTGGGAAATTAGTGTTTTTGTATGATCACCCCTTTGACTCACAATTTCCAAAAAAAAAAATTCATCGTTCTGAGCATTTGAGTTGTATCTTACAAAGGTTGTCAGCTAGGGGACTTTCTGTGCTAAATAAGGTACAGCCAGAGATTCATGCCTTAGGAGGAGGAAAATAAAAAAATTAAGTTTGGAAACTCGGTTGCTCTAAAATGTTGTACAGAGCAGAGACTGGGTTACAGAATTGTCTGAGCTATATAGCAGCAGAGCAGAGCTCAAACCTTCGGGGGGGGGGGGGGAAAGAGAGAGAGAACGAAGAGAGAAAAACACTTTTTTTCTAGAAAACCTGGTTTGATCTAAAGCCTGGTACAGAGCAGGAACTTGTGCTGAGAAGTTCTGGGATAGACAGCAGCACAAACCAGGAAAAGGTAGTAAGAAGAGAAATTTTAGAAACCTGTTTTCCTTCTGCAAAGAGCAGAGGGCCTGTGGCTCTAAACAATATACAGAGCACAGGCATGCGCAGAGCAGAAGGCTTGTTCCAGTGAAGAAATGCTCTAGAGGAATGCACAGATCATGAATAAGCATGAAGAACTGTGGCTCTAAACTATGTAGTGCACATGAGCGTATGAAGACAATTTGCCTAACAGTCTGGCTGCAGGAGCAGTTATGACAGTGTAAAGAAATAGCAGGCCAAGACGACTAGCTTCACCTGAGTAAGAAAACAAAAAGTGAGTTAGTACCAGATAAGCAAGGTTTTGTTTCTTTATCAAAATGAAAAAACCAAAAAGAGTGTTTGGAACTCAGAATTCAATATGGACACAAGTAAAAGAATATGGGAAGACACTGAACAAAGAGCACAGTAGGTGGTTCTGATAATTGGGGCTTGGTTAAGGGTAACCTAGCAAAAATGGGAAATAATGGCCCTGTAGCCCTTACCTCGGGTTTAAGTGGAAAGATGTTGAGAAAATGATGTAGAAAACATGTAAAGTGGAAAGGACCTTTAGATGTGGGGGAAGAGTCAACACAAGTTCAGGCTGAGGAAGTATACTGGAGAGAGAAATCACTTCCAAGAAAGAGATTCAGGATGAGCAGATAGGACCAAGCTGAGAGCGAGGGTATGTGAAGGAGTGTCCCTGAGAAACCTCCTTAGCCAGTGCTGGACAGGCATCTGGCCTGGTCCCCCTTAAAAAAGATAAGGCAACCAGGAAAATCTAAAAGCGGTGTTATACATACAGCCCCAGGGAAAGGAAGACAGGCCCTAGAGACTCCAGAAGACAGCTCCTGTAACATTTCGTCCTAACTGTGAGTAAGAAGGGAAAGGCAGCTCCTTTAATGTAGTTGGCTTGCTTCTAATAATTATGAATGTTTTAACCTGAAGTTGTGTTGTTGAAAATAAGTAGACTGTTGGTATTTTCTGCACTGTAAATAAAGCACTTGAAAAAACCTCAGCTCATGCTATCTTACAAGGAGTTTCATGTTTGTTTCTATTTCTCCAGTGTTGCACTGGGTGCAGAGTTTGGCTTCTTGGCACTACTATTTCCGTTTTGGTCTGCATATTTTGCTTTAACAGTTTTAATCACATATTATAAGGGTAGCCAACCCCAATCCTCAAGAGCACAAACAGGCCAGGTTTTCAGGATATCCACAATGAACATCCATGAGAAAGATTTGCATGCACTGCTTCCACTGTATGCAAATCTATCTCATGCATATTCATTGTGAATATTGTGAAAACCTGGCTTGTTTGTGGTTCTCAAGGCCCAGAGTTGGCTACCCCTGGCATATTAGGTCTTTTAGTGAGGATCATTATGCATAACTGAGATTAGTTATTCTGTTAGCATGTAACATCATGTTAGCATGTAACATCATAGCCAAACCTGTTGCAGACATCATTAACTGCTCTCTCACCCAAGACCAAGTTCCTAACCAACTCAAGTTGGCCATGCTCAAACCGCTCCTCAAAAAACCCAACCTTCCCACCTCAGACCCAGCTAACTTCAGACCCATAGCAAACCTTCCTATGATCGCCAAGATTATGGAGAAAGTTGTCAAACAACTTACAGAATTCCTTGACGAAAACAACATCCTCACCACAAACCAATTTGGTTTCCGTAAGACCAAGAATACCAAATCGCTATTAACCTCACTATCAGACACAATTATCTTTAATCTGGAAAAAGGCCAACCTTGCCTCCTCGCACTTCTGGATCTCTCCTCAGCGTTTGACACCGTAAACCACCCGTGCCTCCTGCAGCGCCTAGCTGACATCGGCATCACAGGAGCAGCCTTCAACTGGTTCAAATCGTTTTTGGAGAACAGATCTTACAAGGTCAAGATAAATAAAGAGTCTCACGCCATTGAATCAAAGAGGGGGGTACCGCAAGGATCATCCCTCTCTCCGACCTTTTCAATATATATCTTCTCCCGCTCTGTCACTTACTCACCAACCTCAAGCTAATACACTTCCTATATGCGGATGACATACAAATTCTCATCCCTATAGAAGACTCACTACTCAAAGCCATGTCATACTGGAATAAATGCCTTTCAGCTATCAACAACCTACTCGCCAGCCTCAACCTGGTATTAAACAAACAAAAACCGAAATCCTCTTCATAGCACCGGAAAACTATGTCCCACCCACACCTCCTATCGCTAGCAACGCCGGATACCTCCTTGCACTCCAACTCGCATCAAGTAAAAGACCTGAGGGTCATCATAGACAGCGGATTCAGCCTCAATAAATTCGTTAATAACACAACAAAAGAATGTTTCTTTAAACTACAAACCTTAAAGAAACTAAAGCCACTCCTTCAATACAGAGACTTCAATACAGAGACTTTCGGGTATGATGGCTACAAGCCATCATACTCCCAAAACTGGACTACTGTAACTCTCTCCTTCTAGGCCTTCCAGCATGCACCACCAAACCACTTCAGATGGTCCTGAATGCCTCGGCTAGAATTCTCTCAAATGCCAAAAAAAGAGATCATATTACCCCCAATCCTTCATCATCTCCACTGGCTTCCATTAAATACAGGATCCAATTCAAGTCCATAATGATGATACACAAGGCCTTACACAACATCGCTCCTCTCAACTTAACGTTTCAACTCCAGCTACACACCTCCGTGAAACAGACTAGAAGTGCATATCAGAACAGACTAATCACCCAACCAGCGAAATCATCCCTGAGGAAACGCGCACTATCCACAGCGGGCCCGTCACTCTGGAACTCGCTACCTCCTCCAGACCTTCGCCTTGAACCTTGCCACACCACATTCAAAAAGAAACTTAAGACTTGGTTGTTCAAACAAGCATTCCCTGAGAGCTAAGAACAGGAAGAAAGACATTTTCAGACTTTTCGCACTTCCCCCTGCCCATAGCATAAAACTCCCGTAAGAGATCATTATTGAACTGTATATAATCATATAATCACGTTATTCATTAACTTGCATGTTAATTTTTTAACTGTTTTTAACTTATTTTTTTAACTGTTTTCTTATCTGTTTAGCAGTTTAGACTATTTTGTAAATTTGATTAATCCGTTCAATGTAAACCGCTAAATGAAGCGACAGTTCCTGTTCTTTGTAAACCGGGGTGATATGTATATTATACAGGAACTTCCGGTATAGAAATACTATAAATAAATAAATAAATAATAAATAAATGTAGGAAAAATATAGGAATTTTCGGCATGCCAGCTTTTTCTGATTTCTAATGTGCACCTTCCAATACAAATGATTGTGTTGTTCTAAAACAGGTAGCTAAGCTTGCAGGCCTGTTCTACTTAATGGGTCTCACTGAAAATTGGTAACAATGTATTGACAAGATGTTAGTAATGATGTCTATTATCTGCAAGATTATTCCAAAGAAAAGGCCCCTGACAGCATGATCAGTCTTAAGTCCTAAGGAGATAAGAAACAGCAACAGGAAAGACTGGACGGATCTAAAGCTTCCTTTTTCTTTGTTACTATATTAGCAAATATGTTGACAGCTTATGTTTTTATAAGTTGTATGGGGAATTGTCCTGGTTCAGTTTAGCACCCACATTTGGACTGCACTGGGTGGGGGGAGGTGTCAAGGGATATACAGTATATGTTTAAATAACTGGTTTATATTTATCTAGCAAATACTATAATAAAAACCCTCACCAGTAGGATATCACCTCTGTCTTGGTAATTTACAGCTAGTGCTCATCTTATTACTAGTATTGTGACAACCAGCTTCTTTCTGTTGTTAGGAAGGTGTTTTATACACACACACACACACACAGGAGATATTGCAAGACAACCTGCTTCAGTCTGCTAAAAAACTAAAACTTGGGATAAAGTTCACCTTTCAGCAGGACAATGATCCCAAGCACAAGAGCAAAGTAACATAGGAGTGGTTGAACAACAAAAAAGCAAATGTTCTTCAATGGCCAAGACAAAGTCCAGTCTCAATCCAATCAAGAATCTGTGGCACTATTTGAAAATTGCAGTCCATAAGCATCATCTAACCAACCTGGCAACCTGAAGCAAATCTGCCAGAAAGAATGGGAAAAATCACCCCCAAAATGTACGCAAAGTGGTTAAAAACGTACCCCAACAGACTTAAAGGTGTTATTGTAGGAAAATGTGGCTCTATCAAGTACTAGTCTGCACTAGGCTCCAGGCGCCTCCCCAGACTTGCTGGTTCGCCCATGCGGCTGAGTCAACTACACAATCACACAGAGGTCTACAACCATAACAGTCTGAAGGGGTTGAATACTTATGCAAGCAGCATTTTTCAATTTTTAATGTAAAAAAAAATTGCAGAGAAATAATGAATTGTAACTTTGAAAATTTACTTTAAGAGCATACTGGTTTGCAATAAAACATACTGTCTGGAACAATCTATATAAGTGTCATTTGTAATCCACACAAATCTGCTGACTTTTAGGGGGGGTCGAATACTTTTGGCAAGTCACTGTGTATCACACAACACATATATAAAGATATAGATACACTAGATGGCACCCCTATACCAGAATATATACAATCAAAGGATCCCAGAGAGCTAGTGAGTGATGACTACTTAGGTCAGTGCCTGAACATGTGGCTGCTTTTCTACATCTCTCATGACATTTCTTGGGCCCTTGATGATCATCTCTCTTTTTTCTCCAAGACTACTGCCGAATATTTACCTGGATTCATTCTATTAGGAATGCAGTTTTTATAGTGCTCATTTACCACTATGCTAGGTTTTCTATCATCCAGCTGTTTATAGGTTGGCCTAGTAAATATATATTAGATTCAGATTTATGCTAAAAATGTAAAGAAACTGGCAGTAGTAGCTGGTGGCAGGAGCTGGGATGCAGGTGGCAGTGGAGAAGCAGGTAGATCTCAGTAGATTTGACCCCATCAACCTAAAAGGCATCCCACTGACCCTGAGCATATACAAACCATGAGTACACCTATGTGAACTAGAGAGTAAGAAAGAAAACTAGACATTTCCCCTGATAGCATAGGTCTGTGAAGATGTCTCCTCCCCCTGATCAGAGTCTCCATGTTCTGGGCCAGATGAGAGACTATATATGCTGAAAGGACTTGCAGAGTGTCCCTTCCAATATTTGGGCCTACACTCCTGAAGCAAGGGCCAACATGACAGTGGACAAAGTCAGTACCATAGAAAACTGACTACATGTTAGACAAGGCAGACAAGGCTTAAAAGAGGTGTTTGGTGGGTTAGACTGCAATAGAAGATATAACATAATATCCCTACTCCTCATCAACGCACAATCTATCACCAAAAAAATCCCCATCATTCACGACCTCCTGACAGACAATCACAACGACATCCTATGCATCACCGAAACATGGCTCAAAAAAATCCGACACAGCCCTAATCAACCAATTGCCACAAGCAAATCACAACATCTTCTCACTACCCAGACCATGAAAAAAGGAGGAGGCCTTCTCCCCATAGCCCGCAAGAAGCTCAACATCACGTGCATCCCGATCACCTCCACAACCCCCCTAGAAATAGGCCTATTTAATCTAAAACCTCAAAATCCTATTACTATACGCTCCTCCCAACTGCCTAAGTCAAAACCTCTCCCCCCTCATTGAAACCATCTCATCTCAGATTAACATGGACCTACCAGCCATAATATTAGGAGATTTCAACCTCCACATGGACTCCTCCCCACTACCCCCACCATGCAAGCTACTCCTCGACACCCTGAACGCTATGGACTTCAAGCAAATCATTCACTCCCCAACGCAGAAATCAGGTCACACCCTCGACTTTATCTTCATCACAGCAAAATCTCAACTAACAGTCTACCCACCACCACCAGCATTCCCTGGTCTGACCACAAACTCATCCAGACCACACTACTCCTCAAAGCTCACCAGCCCTCACCAAGCGATCCCAAAAAATACATCCACTTTCCCAAACCATGCCCCAGCGATGTCATCGCCGAACACTTCCCCCATGCCCTTAATACACGAAACCTTACAAATCCAAACACCGCCATCAACTCCTGGATGGACATCAACGCTGAAATCACCAAAACACAGAATGCAAAATCCGAATTCCGCCCATTATGCTGAACAATAAGTATTAGATATAAGAGGAATTCTCCCAACTCTGTTATTGTGAAAGGTACACAGCTCTTTGCAGAACAAGTGATGATCCCCCCTCCCCATGACCATAATACAGCGAAACTGGGGAGTATTGTAACAGAATAAAATTGTTCATCAACCCCTAGATATTATAGCCTATAAGGTAACAACAATTGTCCTACATATTAATCATTGTGCGTCACAATTTTAAAAGGACTTAGTGACTGGTCTGGAAATGTTTCATGATATTACATTATAGTTTGTACATGGAATATACTGCTCAACTGCATAACTCTATTTGAATTTGGTCCTTTTTCTCTTCTTTCCATCATCCTGTTTTTCTCTTTCTTAGATTGTTACATTCAAAGTATACATTTGAATCCAGTTTGTAAATAAGTACTGTAACTATATAATTCTATGAATATGTTTTTCTATACTTTCAAAAATAGTGCACTGGCAGATTTACATCTTTAGCACTACTGAGGCATACCAACTATTCACTTCCATCTTCTGACAGGGCATGATGCTCTGGACTCACCTCCAGGTATATTGAAGGCGGATTATGTTCTCCTCCAAACTTCTCTAAAAGAGCCTCTATATGTTCTTGGGTCAGTTTAATCATCTGTTTGATGTTCCAGACCTAAATAAAAAAGAAAGTAGAACTTTTATTTATCTGCATAATATCAAGAAGTCAATATTCAGCAGAGAGGTGAACAGGACAGTTACCCAGGAAAAGTTGCTCAGATAACTTTACCCATATATGCAGCAAAACATCACTGGGTAAGTGGATTCTACTGAATATACTTGGATAAAGTTATCTGGGAACTTTAGGAGTGATTTTTTTCTGACCAAACTTATCTCTGCTAACTTTAGCCAGGTAGCACTGAATATCAATGCTCACTGGCTAAAATTTAACCATGTCCTGGAAAGAGAAAGTTTCTTACCTGCAATAGGTATTCTCCAAGAAAAGCAGGATGTTAAGCCTTCACAGGGGAGGCCATCATTCAACATAGACCAGCCTGTGAAGATGCTAACTTTCTAGAAGTTTTGACGTGCTCTACTGAGCATGTGCACACCATCCCATGTTATAGATGTCACATGGGGCCCCTTCAGTTCTTGGGTTTTATGTTTTGTTTTTTTTAATCTGTTTTATTCACATCACAAAGAATACAAAAATACAGAATACAATGAGATCTCATCAGAGGCCACTATCTATACAACTCATTCTGACCAAGTAGAAGTGACAGCATAATCATATAGAAAACTGATACAACAAAGGATTCTCTGCAACTTTTCTCCTTTTTTCTTTTTTCCACATTAACCCACCTCTCAGAGAAGAGACAGCAAAATCCCTTCCCCAATCTATCCCCATCCCATACTCACACAATCACTCTCGACTGATTCTATCATCTTAATATGGCTTAAAGTAGTCTGATAAATTTCTCCCACAAGGTAAAATACCCTCACATCATTGGTATCTGTTTAGGTTTTAGAGCATTCTTTTTCTACAGTTGCATCTATGCCATCTGCCTCATCAATACTTTCCAAGCTCCCACTGTTGGCAACACATCAGATTTCCAGTTTAATAAAATATGCATTTTAGGTAGCACATTGGCAACAATGGTAAATTTTTCCCCCCTTGAGGAAGCTGGACCCTTGAGCCAAGGTGGGGCTGACGCTACCCGTAGTTCATTCAAATTTTCCTGAATATTGACTCTGTTAGGTGTTGAAATAACTTTAGGCAGAAAATATTTATTTATAGCTGGTAAATTTTCTTCTTCGAAGCCGAGGACCTCTTAACATAAATCTTTTTAAGGAAACATATGGGTTTTCACCCAATACCCGAGGAAAATTTAGAATCCTTATATTTAAGTGTCTAGAAACATTCTCCAAAGTTTCCACTCTTCTGGCAATAAATTGTTTATCTTTTACCACCGCCGCTTTAAATTTTAAGATTTCTTGCTCCTTCTCCTCCAAAGTCACAATTTTCCTAGAAACTTGATCAAGTTTCTTTTGAAATTCAGACGAATTATGAGTGCTTTGAGAAGCCAAAATCTCCACTTTCTCGCTTAAGTTATTCACTGCAGATGCAAACCCACCATCAGGTCCCATAATGCAGCCATAGTAACAGTCTCAGGGCAATCCGGGATTTTAAGGGGCTTAGATAATGGGGTAGACTCTTGCGGTATTTGCAGGCTTATACCAACTGGACTTACCCCAACTGCCCCTTCTCCCAGTCAGATTCCTGTAGTTCCCGCGCTGCACCTCATCTCAGTGGGGCTGCACCTCATCTCAGTGGGGCTGCGGTCAACGTTGGGAGTCTCTGCAAACAACCTGGAAGAGGTCCCTTCATCCAGCGCATCGGGTTGAAACACAAGCCCTGTGCCTTGCGTTGGAGCTGCTCTTTGGTCTGGGCTCAGCGTAGTCTCCTCCGGAACAGGAACTTCTCTCAGTTCCTTGTACCAAGGGCTCCTCGACTCCTGGAATTTCGATAGTTGAAGAAGTAAGGAACCGTGTGTTCTCCTGCTGCAATACCGATAACGGTAGGGGTGTCGAGGGGTAAACCCTGATTTTTCCCCTTTGGGTGGCATTTTGAGTGTTTAGATAATTGTTCGTGGCAACAGCAGGATACCGCTCCGTTCCTACTCATAGCGTGCCGCCATCTTGGATCCTAATAACTCAATCCTCTATCTGTATTTTTAACACATAACGGAACCATCTGTAAAAAAATAGAGATACTTAGGAAGGATTACCAACTTCACCAAGACACACCGCCCCATAAGTGACAGAGGCAGATTTCTACATCTCCAAAGCTGCAACTTAATCTTGTCTAAAGTAAACGTGAAATTACGTTTATACATGTCAGAATCTTTATGGGCCAACAATCCCCAGTTAACATATACTGTCTGCCGCCTAAGCCAGTGAGAATCCACCTTCCCATCTGGTAGGCAAAGAACAATCTAAGGGAAGGGCCTGAGACTTATCATAATTGACCTGCAGTCCAGCAAATGACACAAAGGCAATAATAATCCTTAGAGTCTCTCCCACACATTCCCCAGGATTACCCAAAAATATTATGTCATCTGCAAACAAGCTTAATTTCACAGTTTTATAGTTAATACGTATGCCTTGAAAAATATCCAGATTAAGTAGTTTTATGGCCAAGGGTTCTAGGAAAAGGATGAAAAGCAAAGGGGTCAGTGAGCAGCCCTCTCTAGTGCCCCTGCCCAAAGCAAAGCAGTACACAATACTCCATTCACCAACAACTGAACTAGGGATTGATAATATAGGAGCCAAATTCAGCTTATGAATTGATCTCCTAACCCAAATTTCTGCAGCACCCACAATAAAAACGGCCTTTCTACACAATCAAAGGCCTTGGCTGCATCTAAGCTAACCAGCATCCCATCCTGTGTGCTAGATCCAGATGACTGAAGCGTCATTATCACTTTCAATACATTATTATTAGAGAGTCTGCCTTTGATAAATCCAGTCTGGTCCGGAGACACCAAAACCTGGATAACAAGCAGTCAAGCAGCAAGTAATGATGTCAAAATTTTGAAATCTTGATTCAATAATGACATGGGCCAGCTTGTGGCCCATGTCATTATTGAATTAGGTGGCCAAGTTGTGTCCCACATTAAAGAATCCCCTTTCCTGATTAGCATGAAACATGCGCCTCAAAGGCTCTAAGATCGCTTTCCCTAAGAGCCTATAAAATTCCGGGCCCAACCTATCCAGTCCAAGTTTTTTTGACCAATTTTAGCTGCTTTATAACTGTAAGGATTTCAGTATCCTGGATAGGAACCTCCAAGCTGGTCCAAGAAACATCAGATAATTGAGGAATATCTAGGCCTTCAAAGACTGTGCACCTTCCTTGCTGCATATAATTTCTCATAGTACTGTATAACAGCTGACGGTATATACGGGGTATGTGTATAAGAGCAAAAATAATATACTGAGTTATCAATCCCCTAGGCCCTTTACTGCTCTTGATTATTCTCGCCAATAGTTCACCTGGTTTGCTTTACCATAGATATAATTTATACTTATAGCAAACAACATTCTGTTGTCTCTTAATAGTCAGAATTTCATTAAGTTCCTTCTTGCGACTAGTAATTCTTCCTTTGCAAATGGCGAGAAATCCCTCACATGCTGCCTTTTTAAAATTTGCAACTTTTTGTAAGGTTCATGATCTTTTTGTCCCATTCTTTTTTTTTTGTTCACTTGGTATGCCAAAATGTGCTCCCGCATGGCCACTTTGGTGGCATTCCAAAATGCGATGTCATTTATTTCTGGTTTGCTATTGAATTCTATATAATCCTCCCATTTATTTTTAAGAAAAGCTGCAAATTGCTTATCTTTGTACAGCCAGGGAGACATCTTCCATTGCCTCGATCTGCCTCCCCCATATTCCACACTAGCGAGGAAACATATCATGATCTGAAAAAGGGATAATGTCAATGCTGCTGGACTTCAATTTAACAAAGTTTCCGCAATCAGGATATAGTCTAGTATAAAGACTGTGCACAAGGGAATAATGTGTGAATTCCATATATTTCATATGTAGTGTGCGCCAAGAATCATTAACTGTAATTCTTTGCACGTGAAACTTGCACCAATATCAGCTTGGTTTTTTCTCAGGGTTTTAAGTGGCTTGCAGTCCACGCTTGGATTATCTGTGATATTAAAATCCCCTCCCATGATAACAGCATAAATTTCCCATTCTAAAATTTTAGAGACTAATTGAGTGAAAAAAGCATGAGAGTATTTGTTAGGGGCGTAAACACTTTCATTCCCTGGAGCATCCCTTGTACTATTACAAATCTCCCTTAAGGATCAATAATCACATCTTCCTTAATAAAGGTCAGTTTCTTGCTAATCAATACCTCTTTGATTAGTCATATAGGAGGAGTAACCACAGCAGCCAGCCCAATCCTTCTATAGTTTTTGATGCTCCATGTCATTTAAATGCATTTCCTGAAAAGGCCACAGCTATATTTTTTCTTTTTTAAGTCAGACAACAATTTTTTTTCTCTTTATAGGAGAATGCAAGCCAGCAATGTTATGAGAGCTCACAATAACATTAGCCATTCAAACCTTAATCCAAACCAACTTTGACATATACAGAACATTTTGAAAAGGAGAGGTCTCCCAGTCTAAACCTCCCCTCCTGCCCGACGCATATTCATAGATTTCCCTTCCAGATCCATACAAAATTACGGTAATTCAGAATCAGCCACATTCATACACTTGCTTACACCCCCCCCCCCCCCCCATCTCAAAAACAGATATTGAATCTCACTGTCTCAAACCCAAAGTCCTGCTCAGATCCCAACTCAGACACTTTTTTCAGTTGAAAACTCCTGTGTGCATCAATCGTCTTGGATCTGAAACAGAAACCTCGAAGCTCCGGATAACTGCAAGACACATATCAAAGTGCTTTTATCCTGCACAGCTTATTTCACAACATTTCAGAAAACCATAGAAGGAAAAATGCATAAAGAAAGGACTAAAAAAAACAAGAGAGGGCAATTTGTCCCAAAGTCTTCCTCTAAGATGTGTTAACACCAGTATTAATCACAACGACAAAGAACTCCCTCCCAGAGCAGGATCACTGCTCAGGGCCCATACTAGTCAAGAAAAGTTGAAAACAGGAACTGAAAGAGAAAACCACCAACAATAACAGAGTGTCCTCTGAAGACACGCCCGGGTGCAAAAATTAGAACCCATCTAGAAATTGCTAGATTTCATCCTTGGAGTTGGAAAGACGAGACAAGCCTTGATGGAACACCTGCAAGCGAGCAGGATACTGCAAAGCAAACTTTATTTCTTTATTGTACTGCCAAAACACACGTTGAGAAATCCAGAAACAAAAGGATTTTATTTTCTTCATAGAGCAATTCTTTCCTTCCTGAAGGCCCCAAGATCTTTTCTTTATCTATAAAGTTAAGATACTTCGCGATCACTTGGCGAGGCTTACGATTAGCAGTTGTATTGGACCCCAGTCAGTGTGCACTCTCCACGATCATCTGCTGACTCGTGTTTGCCAACCCTAAGGCCTCCGGCAGCCATTGCTCGAACCACTGTAACAGGGCTTCATTTTGGAGATGCTCAGGCAGGCCCACCACCCGTATGTTATTTCTCCTGCTGCGATTCTCTAATTCATCCAACTTGTTTTCCAGTTCCAAGTTTTTCTTTTGTAGCACCACTATTGAGGCCACTATGTCTTCCATTTTGTCCTCCTGCTGACTTACTCTGGCATCCATGGCATTTAATGTGGTTTGGTTGTTTTCCCGCTTGTCATGCAGCTCATCTAAAGAAGACTGCAATTTTTGCAGCTGGTCATTCAGCAGTGCTGACACCACTTTAGTCAGCTCTCTTAGCAAAATCTCTGACACTTCATCTGCTGCCATTTTGTCATCCTGTAATGAAAGCTTTTCTTCTGTCTCCCAGACATATCGATAAGTATATCTGCACCAGAAATGTCCATTCACCTAATGTACTAAACTAGATATCCTCGCTGGTAAGTAAATTGCAGGTTAGTTCAATTAAAAAAGAAAAGCCTTTCAGAGATCCAATGAACAGAGAGCACAGACAATTGCTCAGCTCTGCATCATCACTGTAAGTCCTGAGGCCCCCTTCATTTCTTAATAAAACTAACAAGATATAGGAATCAAATCCAAAGGGAAATGAGAGGATTCTGTGAGGACTTGAATCCTGCTGTCCTGAGAACACCTATTATAAGTAGGAAACTTTGCTGTCTCCAAAAACTATTTTTATAGGTAACAAGTCACATTTTGTCATTTTCTTTTTTGTTCATGGCAGCCTATAAACAATGATGTGCCCTATGAGGGATGGAGTTAGATTCTAAACCTCAAACAGACCGCACAGGATAAAATTACCAAAACTACTGCTGTGTCAGGAGATGCAAATCTGTGGCCTGAACTGTACATCACACCTTTCCAAACCTCTTCCATGGAGGCCAATCTCAGGTGGGCCATCAAGAATGCCATGGCCTTCATATGCCCATCCAGAGTCAGACCTGTCTGAGCATAACTGAAAGAGATGCAATCTGCTATCCAGTTAGAAAGGGAATGCTTGACAATGGCAGTTCCAGATTTGTTGGGAATCAAATAAAACAAAAGACTGGGTGGACTTTCTAAGAGCTTCAGTCCACTCCAAATAGAAGACTAAGATTCTTTTGCAATCCAAACTGTGCAAGGCTTTTTCACTTTTGTGAACACGTGACCTGGGGAAAAATGTAACGATTGACTGGTTAAAGGGGAAGACAGACACTACCTTAGGCAGGAACTTAGGATGTGCGTGAAGAGCCACCCTGTTATGAAAATGTTAGCATAAGGTAGATAAGTCTGATAAGTCACTAGTGCCCAGAGCTCACTATGTGCCGAAGTGACCTCCACAAAAAACATGACCTTCCAGATCAAGTACTTAGCTCACAGGAGTCTAAAAGGAGGTTCTTATCAACTAGGCGAGTACCATTTAGATTTAGATTCTGCTTTTCACACTTTTTTCAGCGCTTCAAAGTGGATTACATTCAGGTACTGTAGGTATTTCCCTATCCCCAGAGGGCTTACAATCTAAGTTTGTACCTGAGGCAATGGAGGGTAAAATGGCTTGCCCAAGGTCACAAGGAGCGACAGCAGGTCCATGTTGAGGACCCAAGACACAAAGGAGGCTTGATGAGAGGCTTCAACTGAAGCAAGCCCCATATGAATCTAACAAGTAAAGGCTGTACAAAGATGAGTTTACTATCTATATGTTTTTATTTTATTTATTTATTTAAGTTTTTCTATACCGGCATTCGCGATAAAAATCGCATCATGTCGGTTTACAATTAACAAGTAGATAGGGAACAAAAGGCAATAAATAACATTGATCTAGGTAATAATAATAATAAAATAATAGTAATAGTAGTAAAAAAAAAACCAAAAAAAAAAAACGTTAAACAAGAGAAGGCTAAGGAATGCAGTTACAATAAAACAAGGGAGTAATATAACTTGGATCAGAGAAAAGAAGCAGGGGTTTAAATATATATAACATATATGTCAGTCAATGTGCTTATAGCGTTGAAGAATTGCCCTTATGAGGTAGGGATATTAATTATTATGATTAAGGCAAAGTCTGAGCAAATAGGTAATAATGGAATAGGTTTAGTTTAGTTCAGGAAAGGCTTTCGTGAATAGCCACGTTTTAAGTCTTTTCCTAAATGTATGGAAGGCAGGGTTGGTGCTAATCGCCAAATGCCCTGAGATGAACCCAAATGGAGTTAGTCTTCAGACCAGATTCTGAAAGACGTAGCAGATATTTAGGCAATTTTTTAAAAGAACAAGAGAGAGAATCTAGGGTGTTTCCCTCACACCAGAAGACAAACATTCTCCATTTAAAACCTTAAGATTTCCTTCTGTAATTTTTCCAGAAAGTCTGAAAAATTTCAGACATATCTTCAGATATGTTCAGGAAATCAGTGCTATTCTTTCAACATCCACAATATCAACTCCTTCCTATACTGGGTGTAACATGTAAAAGATATATGCTGATGACATACAAGTCTTCTTTCCACTTAGATCTACTTGGGAAGCAATATTCGCGTTTCTTCATATATCACTTTCTATGATCAAGCAATGGCTACATCATCATAGAAACATAGAAATGACGGCAGAAAAGGACCAAATGGTCCATCCAGTCTTCCCAGCAAGCTTATGGCAGTATCTGCCACACCATACAATCACCCCAATCTTAGTTTCCCAGACCGTCAAAGTCAGGGCCCTTGTTGGTTGCTGTCTGAGTCCAATTCCCCATAACCTCTTGCTGTTGAAGCAGAGAGCAATGTTAGAGTTGCATCCAAAGTATCAGGCTTATTTGTTAAGGATAGTAACAGCTGCAACAGCACGTTAGCTCCATGCTTGTTTTTCCAGCCCATAAAATTCAGTGTCCTTGTTGGTTGCTGTCTGAATATAGTTCCCCTTTTCTTCCTGCTGTTAAAGCAGAAAGCAATGCTGGAGTTGCATCAACAGTATGAAGGTTTATTGGTTAAGTAACTGTCACACCAGCAAGTTACCCCCATGCACTCTTTTCTTCATTTCCATCCTCTAGGGATCCACAGTGATTATCCCATGCCTCTTTGAAATCTTTCACTGTTTTTGTCTTCATCACCTCCTCCAGAAGGGCATTCCAGGCATCCACTACCCTCTCTGTGAAGAAATATTTCCTGGCATTGCTTCTGAGTCGTCCTCCCTGGAGTTTCATTACGTGACCCCTAGTTCTACTGATTTCTTTCCAACAGAAAATGTTTGTTGATTCTGTATCATTAAAACCTTTCAGGTATCTGAAGGTCTGTATCATATCTCCCCTACACCTCCTTTCCTCCAGGGTATACATATTTAGATCTTTCAACCTCTCCTCATAAGTCATTTGATGGAGATCCCCACCATTTTGATCACCCTTCTCAGGACCACCTCCATCCTGTCTCTGTTCCTTTTGAGATACAGTCTCCAGCTGAGGCCTCACCAAGGACATGTACAAGGGGATTATCACCTCCTTTTTCTTACTGGTTATTTCTCTCTCTATGCAGCCCAACATTCTTCTTGCTTCAGCTATCATGTTGCTTCGCTATCTTCAGATCGCTGAAAACTATCACTCCAAGGTCCCTCCAAGGTCCCTCTCTCTTGCTTCATGCACAACAGCCCTTCACCCCCCATCTCATACAGCTCTTTTGGATTATCGCACCCCAGATGCATGACTCTGCACTTCTCAGCATTGAATCCCAGCTGCCATATCTTCAACCACTGCTCAAGCTTCCTTAAATCACGTCTCATTCTCTCTACTCCTTCTGGCGTGCTCTATTGCAGTTCTTAGTATCATCCACAAATAGACAAACTTCACCCTTCCGCAATGTTGCTCACAAAGATATTGAACAGAACCGGTCCCAACACAGATCCTTGTGGCACTCCACTTAGCACTGTTCTCTCTTCAGAGTAGGTTCCATTTACCATTACAAACTGTCTTCTATCCATAAACCAGTTTATAATTCAGGCCACCACCTTGGTGCTTATTCCCAAGCTTCTCATTTTATTTACAAGCCTCCTATGTGGCACTGTATCAAAAGCTTTGCTGAAATCCAAGTAGATCACATCAAGCGCTCTTCCTCAATCCAACTCTTTAGTCACCCAATCAAAAAAATCAATCAGATTTGTCTGACAGGACCTTCCCCTAGTGAATCCATGCTGCCTCAGGTCCAGCAATCCTCCTGACTGTAGATTGTTCACTATCCTTTCCTTCAGCAGAGTATCCATTAATTTTCCCACCACCGAGGTGAGACTAACTGGCCTGTTGTTTCCAGCCTCCTCTCTGCTCCCACTCTTGTGAAGCAGGACCACCACCGCTCTCCAATCACTCAGCACCACTCCTGTTTCCAGGGATCTACTGAACACGTCTGCAGAGGACCTGCCATCACATCTGTGAGCTCCCTTAGTATCCTGGGATGAACCTCATCCAGCCCCACTGCCTTGTCCACTTTCAGTTTTCCTAGCCCTTCCCATACATTCTCTTCTGTAAACGGAGATGGGGTAAATGAAACCCCATCTACAGTCTTGTCAACTAGCAATGGTCCTTCTCCAGGATCTTCTTTAGTGACACCGAACTGAAGTATTTGTTTAATATTTCTGCCATTTTTCATCTCTCTCCACACAATGCTCCTTGTCACCTTTCAAATTTCACTATACCACTTTGGGTCTCCCTTCTTTCTCTGATATATGTGAAAAATGTTTTGTCTCCTCTCTTTACCTCTTTTACAATTTCTTCTTCCGCTTGACTTTCTGCTTTCTTTCTTCATCTCCCTCATTTTTAACAGATATTCTTGCTTGTATTCCTTTTTTTTTAGATCCTTTATACTTCTCGAATGCTGTTCTTTTTGCCTTAATTTTTTCAGCCAGCTGCTTAAAGAACCATATTGGTTTCTTTTTCCTCTTATTCTTCTTTACTTTCCTAACATATAGATTTGTTGCCTTTGTAATAGCTCTTTTTAATTTGGCCCATTTATGTGACATCTCACCCATTTTCTCCCAGTTCTTCCTCCAGGTACATCCCCATTTTGACAAAGTCTATTTGTGAAATTCAAAACTTGGGTCTTGGTGTGACTTCTCTGTATCCTATTTGCGATACTGAACCATACTATCTGATGAACACTACTGCTCAGGTGAGCACCTACCTGAATATCAGAGACATTAACCCCATTAGTGAGCACTAGATAGAGGATCACACCCTCCCAAGGGCATCCACTATCTCTCCACTTTTTGTAGATTCCTCAGAAGGAATGTTCCAATCCACATCTGAAAGATTAAAATCTCCGAGCAAAGGGGGGGGCGCTAGCACCATGAGACAAGATGGTCGCATGATCTCGAGCTCCTGACCCCCCTGAGCCGATTATTAAGAATTTGCCTGTGAAAACGCCTTGTGACCTCGAAAAAAAAACAAAAAAAAAAAACACTTTAGCATTTAACAGATACATCATTACCGATGGCCCAGAAGAAAAAAGGAATGGATTTTAAGCAATTCTCGTACACTAAAAACACTTCGGTCTCCGAGGGGCCTAGTGAGGGCGGCAAACCCGTGCGCACAAGCCCATCTGCGGAGGAGAACGCTTCCAACTCCGGTGATGAAGAAACACTTGGCACAGAAATGCCTTCAAGGGAGGAATTCAGACACTGGTTCGGAGAAATCCAGAAAGATATGAAAACCAACAAAAAAGAGCTAATGTCACTGATGTCCTATATGAGGAAAGAAATGACGGAGATAGGACGGTGCATAGACAACTGCGACATGCGCTTAGATGCTCAAATGGTCCGCGTGGACACCTTGCAAAGACAATATACACAAATTGCCTCTGAGTATACAGACCTACAAGCCAAAATAGAAGATCTTGAGAATCGGAGTCATAGAAACAACTTACGCTTCTGAGGGATACTAGAGGAGGGGTCGTATGCTGATTGTATGGCGGTGATAAAAAAGCTATGTAAACACCTTCTCGTGAGTCAACATGGTCCAGTCTTGACATATAGTGAAACAGAGATAGAGCTGGAGAGAGCCCATAGGTCCCTGGGACTAAAGATTGGAAATAAGCCTCAGGATATTATAGTGTGCTTCAGTTATTTTACCATAAAAGAAGCGATACTGCAGATTGCTAAGAAGCAACAAGCTACCATTTTATATCTGTATTCACTGATTTATCCCTCCTTACTCTCCGCAAACAAATGGAATTCCAGGAAATCACCTCTGTTCTGCGGAGGGAAGGTTTTCGCTAGCGCTGGCTCTTCCACTTCGGCATAGTCATCACTATCTGGGGAACTACGACCCAAACTAAGACGGCAGATGAAGCAGCCGCCATCTTGAAAGACGCGGGGCATGTGATTAAAATCAGTGCAAAAAGCAAGAGCGGCGTACAGACCCTCAGTGGGGACATTCCAAAGTGGCAAAGCGTGAACAAGGGAGGCAGACGATTACAGTGCCACTCTGAAGAATCTGGCCCAATCAAGGCGGCGGATAAGGGCTGAAGGGACAATATGGAACATCAGTACTTAAGTATTTTTTCAGCCAAGGAATATCGAGGAATACCATGTAGGAACTTGGTAATGTTTCACTCATGGGGGAGGGGTGGTTTTCATTGAACTGCAGTTAAAGTTCTAGTTCAAGTTTCTCTTTGATTTACTAAAGGCAACTTCCTATAACATCAATGGTTTATCAAGCAAAGTAGGCTCAGGGGGGCTGAGGGGGCATGTCTCGTGAGTGCATCTGCCTTCATCTGTGGAAACAGATCTGCCATGATCGAATGGAGGCGAATTGGGGTGAGGGGATGAGGGTGGGGGGGGGATGTTCATATTCAAATAGAAGTATAACACTTACAGTAAATATGTTCACAGCGATTGGTTGTAATAATTGTTTATTGAATTTACAGGGAAGTGTCATAATACTCTCTCCAAGACTGGCATACGGGAGACAGTTAGGATACGATATAGGGTTGCGGGAGAGAGACCTGGGGAGAGGGAACCAGAGGGGTCTTAGAATACTTTGTATTATTGAAATGCAAAGATGTCTGTAAAAAATATGGTCCATTAATGTTAAAGGGTTGAATAGCCCCCAGAAAAGACAGCTCTTTCGGGAGGAAGCACAAAGCACAGGTGCTACCATTTTATTTTTACAAGAAAAACATTTTAAAAAAAGATACGAACGACTCCTGCAGTGGCAGTTATAACCCCGCCAGTTTTTTGAGGCAGCCACCAAAATCACCAAATACGCGGGAGTTAGTATCTTATTACCCAAGGACTTTCAAGGCCACGTTAGGAAAATGAAGGCAGACCCAGATGGATAATATCTCCTACTCCAAGTGGAAATAGGACAGGAGACCTATTCACTCTTGAATATTTATGCCCCCAACACAGATTTCACTGATTATATGAAAAAACTAGATGGGCTTTTGGATGCGGAAGGGGACGGGCATCTCTTGATAGCAGGGGATTTTAACATAACCATATAGCCCAGATTAGATAACTCTACATGAGGAGGATTGGGAGCGAAACCAGAGAGGGTATATCTGAAGTAATTTATTCGAAAATGAGATCTCATAGATATACGGAGGGACAGACACCCTCAGGAGAGAAATTATACATTTTATTCTAACCCTCACAGTTCTTACTCTCGGATTGATTTTTTCCTAGTAGACAAAATTATTAGTCGGAATATTGGGCAGATGGATATAAGGATAATAACATGGTCTGACCACGCCCCAGTGTGGTTGGAATTATAGGTTGAGTCTTTGCACCCCGGAAAGAGATATTGGAAATTGAATGATACATTGTTGGAGGATGAGTCATTTTGCTTCAAGATTGGTGAGGCGATCAAGGAATATGAGCAATTTAATGGGACTGCGGGTATCGATTCTTTATTATATTGGGACTGTATGAAAGCAGGCTCAGAGGACGATTTATATCTCAGGCAACTTTCCAAAAGAAGGTGAAATTGGCCACTACAAAAGAACTGATGAATAAGATCACCACACTGGAAAAGAAGCACAAGACTCATCCTTCCTCATGGATATATAGGGAATTGCAAATGGCCAGGAATTCCTTACGATCTCTGCAAATAGATGTTATCTCCCATCAATTGAAAATGATAAAACGAACATTTTGAGTGGGGAAACAAGACGAGTAGGCTCTTAGCATGCAGGCTGAAACATCAGGTAGCCCAGAATCAAATAGCTAGGATATATGGGGAAGACTGGAAGGCTCATCTGCACACTGCTCCCAGCATCCCCCGGGAGAAGAGTCCAGAAGTCACCACAAGCGATCCAGGGATTGATGTCCTTAGCCCCAGCTTCCAGAGGCCCCGCCCCCTTTGCAGTGGAGGAGGACCGGAAGCGCGCGCCATTAAACTCTTCCATTAACTGAGTGAAGATTAATTTAACGGTGGTTAGAGAGGATTGGTAAGTATAGCTTTCAGAAATTTTTGGGCTTATAAAAGTTTGGTGAAAAGTGAAATTAAGGGATATATTCTTTAGAGTTTGTGTGTCTGAGTAATAAGCAAGCCAGAGATAGTTAATTCTAGTGTCTGTCTTTCCCACCCACTCAACTATTGATTTTTAGGCACGAGACACTTTCTCATTAAAAATCCATCAGGGTCTTATCTCAATCATACTATTGTACCAGCCCTTATTGAAAGTTTAATCATCCCCTTGTAGGACACTAGCTGATTAATTCGTAAATTCACCTGTAAATTTAACCTACTCTCATTCCAACTCCCTTAGTATCCTAAACTTAAATAGGAACTCAATAAAACTAAGATGAAGGCAGCAGTCCAGCAGCAAGAGGGGGGCTTTCCAGTCTTTTGCATTGAGTGTCACATGTATGATTTTTTACCCGCCAGTGAGAGATTGTATGAGTGCACTCGGTGCAAAGAGCTCCTGGCTCTCAGGGAACGAGTCCGATCTCTGGAGGCTAGAGTAGCAGACTTGGAGGAGCTGAGGGAGACATAGAGGTACATTGATGACACCTTCAGGGACATAGTAGCCAAGACCCAAATCCAGTCTGGCAGCCCTAGTGCTGCCTTGCATCAGAAAGGTCTCCCAGTAGGAGAACATCACCCTGGTGTAGCAGGAAGTGATCCTGTAGCAAGGACCTGCTCTCCAGGTGATGTATTGTCCTCGCGCACTGAGGACAAGTCTCCCAGGGCTACTGCCCAGGAGGGAAGGGTTAGGCCGGCCATCATAGTTGGTGATTCAATTATTAGAAATGTAGATACCAGGGTGGCTGGTGGACGTGAGGACCGCCTGGTAACTTGCCTGCCTGGTGTGAAGGTGGCAGACCTCACGCGTCAACTAGATAGGATTATAGACAGTGCTGGGGAGGAGCCGGCTCTCGTGGTACATGTGGGCACCAACGACATAGGAAAATGTGGGAGAGAGGTTCTGGAAGCCAAATTTAGGATTTTAGGTAGGAAGCTAAAATCCAGATCCTCCAGGGTGGCATTCTCTGAAATGCTTCCTGTTCCACGTGCAGGTCCCCAGAGGCAGGCAGAGCTCCAGAGTTTCAATGCGTGGATGAGACGATGGTGCAGGGAAGAGGGATTCAGCTTTGTAAGGAACTGGGGAAACTTTTGGGGAAAGGGGAGAATTTTCCGAAAGGATGGGCTCCACCTTAACCAGAGTGGAACCAAGTTGCTGGCACTAACTTTCAAAAAGGAGATAGAGCAGCTTTTAAACTAGAAGAAGGGGGAAAGCTGACAGTCACTCAGCAGTGCATGGTTCAGAGAAATGTATCCTTGAAGGATACTAATGAAACAGGAGAGTTAGGGCATCCCAACACAGAGGTTCCTATAAAAGCAAACATAGTCCATATGCCTATATGTAAAAAATCACCAAAGCTAATGATTTCTGAACTATCCCAAGCAACTGAAAAGCAGGTTGTTAAAACAAACAAAAAACACACTTTGAAATGTCTGTATGCCAATGCCAGAAGTCTAAGTAGTAAGATGGGAGAGTTAGAGTGTATAGCAGCAAATGATGAGATTGACATAATTGGCATCACTGAAATTGGTGGAAGGAGGATAACCAATGGGACAGTGCTATATCAGGATACAAATTATATCGCAATGATAGGGAGGATCAACTTGGCAGGGATGTGGCACTTTATGTCCGGGAGGTTATGGAGTCCAACAGGATAAAGATCATACAAGAGACTAAATGCTCAGTAGAATCTATATGGGTAGAAATCTCATGTGTGTTGGGTAAGACTATAGTGATAGGAGTATACTACCGTCCACCTGGACAAAATGGTCAGACAGATGATGAAATGGTAAGAGAAATCAGGGAAGCAAACCAATTTGGCAGTGCAATAATAATGGGAGATTTCAATTACCCCAATATTGACTGGGTAAATTTATTTATTTAAAAACTCTTCTATACTGTCATTAAGTTAGATAACCATCACAATGGTTTACAGTAAGGCACGATAATGAAAAAAACAGTGGTATAGATTACAACTTAATCATGTGCCATCATAGTACAGTAACAATTTAATACAATAAACTATGTATGCAAGTTACGCTTATATATTTGGAACATATCAAGCGGTTTGTATTTAACATTAATATGCATTTGTATGTTATAAATAACAACTTATAGTTTGGTGCGTCCTTATCAATCAACTGTTTTTGCCCTTCTCTTTATCTTCATAAAAAGCTTGTTTAAAGAGATAGGTTTTCAGGACTTGCTAGAGACATAAAGTTCCTGGATGTAATAAATAATTGCTTCATGGAGCAATTGGTTCAGGAACCAAGAGAGGGAGCTATTTTAGATTTAATTCTTAGTGGAACGCAGGATTTGGTGAGAGAGGTAACTGTGGTGGGGCCACTTGGCAACAGTGATCATAACATGATCAAATTTAAACTAATAAATGGAAGGGGGACAATAAGTAAATCTGCAGCTCTAATACTAAACTTTCAAAAGGGAAATTTTGATAAAATGAGGAAAATAGTTAGAAAAAAACTGAAAGGTGCAGCTGCAACGGTTAAAAGTGTTCAACAGGTTTGGACATTCTTTAAAAATACAATCCTAGAGGCGCAGTCCAGATGTATTCCATGCATTAAGAAAGCTGGAAGGAGGGCAAACGATTACTGCCATGGTTAAAAGGTGAGGTGAAAGAGGCTATTTTAGCCAAAAAAAATCCTTAAAATTGGAAGAAGGATCCATCTGAAGAAAATAGGATAAAACATAAGCATTGTCAAGTTAAGTGTAAAACATTGATAAGACAGGTGAAGAGAGAATGTGAAATGAAGTTGGCCATAGAGGCAAAAACTCATAATAAAAACTTTTTTAAATATATCCAAAGCAAGAAATCTGTGAGTGAGTCGGTTCAACAATTAGATGACCGAGGGGTTAAAGGGGCTCTTAGGGAAGATAAGGCCATTGCAGAAAAACTAAATGAATTCTTTGCTTCCATGTTTACTAATGAGGATGTTGGGGAGATACCAGTTCCGGAGATGGTTTTCAGGTGTGATGAGTTCACAAAATCACTGTGACCCTGGAAGATGTAGTAGGCCAGATTGACCAACTAAAGAGTAGCAAATCACCTGGACCGGATGGTATGCATCCTAGGGTACTAAAGGAACTCAAAAATGAAATTTCTGATCTATTAGTTAAAATTTGTAACCTATCATTAAAATCATCCATTGTACCTGAAGACTGGAGGGTGGCCAATGTAACCCCAATATTTAAAAAGGGCTCCAGGGGCGATCCGGGTAACTATAGACCAGTGAGCCTAACTTCAGTGCCGGGAAAAATAGTGGAAACTATTCTCAAGATCAAAATCGTAGAGCATATAGAAAGACATGATTTAATGGAACACAGTCAACACGGATTTACCCAAGGGACGTCTTGCCTAACAAATCTGCTTCATTTTTTTGAAGGGGTTAATAATCATGTGGATAAAGGTGAACCGGTAGATATAGGGGGTCATTTTCAAAGGAGTTACACATGTAAATGTGACATACTATCGTAGCAATTTTCAAAAGCTATTTACTCGAGTAAAGTGCACTTACTTGAGTAAATCCTATGGACAATTCAATGGCATATATTGTAGCAATTTTGAAAAGCCCACTTACTTGAGTAAAGTGTATTTACTCGAGCAAAAACCAGTTTTGCTCGAGTAAATGCTTTTTAAAATCCACCCCATAGTGTATTTGGATTTTCAGAAGGTGTTTGACAAAGTCCCTCATGAGAGGCTTCTACGAAAACTAAAAACTCATGGGAGAGGGGGCGATGTCCTTTCGTGGATTACAAACTGGTTAAAAGACAGGAAACAGAGAGTAGGATTAAATGGTCAATTTTCTCAGTGGAAAAGAGTAAACAGTGGAGTGCCTCAGGGATCTGTACTTGGACTGGTGCTTTTCATTATATATATATAAATAATCTGGAAAGGAATACGACGAGTGAGGTTATCAAATTTGCGGATGATACAGAAGTATTCAGAGTAGTTAAATCACAAGCAGACTGTGATACATTACAGGAGGACCTTGCAAGATTGGAAGATTGGGCATCCAAATGGCAGATGAAATTTAATGTGGACAAGTGCAAGGTGTTGCATATAGGGAAAAATAATCCTTGCTGTAGTTACACCATGTTAGGTTCTATATTAGGAGCTACCACCCAGGAAAAAGATCTAGGCATCATAGTGGATAATACTTTAAAATCGTTGGCTCAGTGTACTGCAGCAGTCAAAAAAGCAAACAGAATATTAGGAATTATTAGGAAGGAAATTTATTTATTTATTTATTATTTTTATATACCGACATTCATCTCAATTGAGATATCACACCGGTTTACATTCAGGTACTGTAGGTATTTTTCTATCCCCAGAGGGCTTACAATCTAAGTTTTTTGTACCTGAGGCAATGTAGGGTAAAGTGACTTGCCCAAGGTCACAAGGAGCGATAGCAGGACTTGAACCTTGGTCTCCTGGTCCATAGTCCAGCGCTCTAACCACTAGGCTATTCCTCCGGAACATAGAGGCTTTATGACGGAAAATGTCATAAAGCCTCTATATCGCTCCATGGTGAGACCACACCTTGAATACTGTGTACAATTCTGGTCGCCACATCTCAAAAAAGATATAGTTGCGATGGAGAAGGTACAGAGAAGGGCAACCAAAATGATAAAGAGGATGGAACAGCTCCCCTATGAGGAAAGGCTGAAGAGGTTAGGGCTGTTCAGCTTGGAGAGGAGACGGCTGAGGGGGGATATGATAGAGGTCTTTAAGATCATGAGAGGTCTTGAACGAGTAGATGCGACTCGGTTATTTACACTTTCGAATAATAGAAGGACTAGGGGGCATTCCATGAAGTTAGCGAGTAGCACATTTAAGACTAATCGGAGAAAATTCTTTTTCACTCAACGCACAATAAAGCTCTGGAATTTGTTGCCAGAGGAGGTGGTTAGTGCAGTTAGTGTAGCTGGGTTCAAAAAAGGTTTGGATAGTTTCTTGGAGGAAAAGTCCATTAACGGCTATTAATCAAGTTTACTTAGGAAATAGCCACTGCTATTAATTGCATCAGTAGCATGGGATCTTCTTAGTGTTTGGATAATTGCCAGGTTCTTGTGGCCTGGTTTGGCCTCTGTTGGAAACAGGATGCTGGGCTTGATGGACCCTTGGTCTGACCCAGCATGGCAATTTCTTATGTTCTTATCATCCGCAATATAGATCTATCCGCCCATATTTTATGGGAATTTGTATACAAAAGATCCAGACATACAGGAAGATTAGATTGACTCCTATTTACAATAGATTGACCTCCCTAGTCTCACAGAGGACAAACACTTTTTAGATGCAGAAATTACAAAAGGAGAACTACTGAAAGTTATTAAGGATCTTAAACCCAATAAAGCTGGGGTTTGAACGGATTCACGGCTCAATTTTACAAAAAATTTAGGGGATATATAGCTTCTCCCTTTTTAAAACTGTTTAACTCCTTACGATCAGGAACTAAGTTGCATACAGAATCAAATGTAGCTGGCATAACAATATTGGCCAAACTGAGCAGTGACCATATGGCGTACCGGTCGTACAGACCCATATCATTAATAAACATTAATCTCAAGATCTTGGCCAAAATACTGGCTAATCGCTTAAATTTGACAATGGCAAAATTAGTCCACCCTGACCAAACTGGATTTATTTCTGGAAGGATGGCTGCAGACAATGTCCGCAAAATTGTAGGTTTAATCTGGTGGGTGCAACAGTACCAATGTCCATACGTCCTATTTTCCATAGAAGCTGAAAAAGCGTTCGACCTGGTGCACTGGCCTTATTTGTTTCACACCTTACAGCAGATAAATTTTGGGCCATATTTTATAAGCTGGCTGGCCAAGCTCTATGATGATCCTAAAGCTTGCATGAAGGTGAACGGATTCTACTCTGACTTGTTTCCTATAGGGAGGGGCACAAGGCAAGGGTGCCCATTATCTCTACTACTGTTTGCATTATTTTTAGAACCCATAGCTATCAAAGTAAGAGCTAACACGTCCATATCAGGGATTAAGGTTGGTGATCAGGATTACAAGATGTCCTTATTCGCCAATGACATCCTGTTCACTTTAACTTGTCCTATGACTTCCCTGCAGGGGGTGGAAGAAGCATTATCAGAATTTAGTGCCATTTCAGGTTTCCGACTTAACCTAGATAAATCTGAGGTTCTCAATCTTTCAATCCCACAGGATCAAATAATGGGTTTTAAGCAGATGTTCCCCTTCAAATGGGCTCAATCTAAAATAAAATATCTGGGTATAAACATTAGCAACAAAGTGGACGATTTGTTTAAGTTAAACTATACACCTCTAACTACTAAACTTTTTCGAGATTTGGAAAATTGGGCAGTGACCCCTCTTACTTGGTTAGGACGGGTTGCGTCAATAAAGATAAGTGTCCTTTCCAAATTTCTGTATCTCTTTCAGACACTGCCCATTCTTGTCTCCACTGCTATCCTGAAGAGTTAGCAGAAAAGAATATTTGCTTTCATCTGGAAGCAAAAGCCGACAAGAGTGGCGAGCAGTGTATTATATAGGCATAAGCTGAGGGGTGGCCTGGGGGTTCCACAGATAAGTTGGTATTTTGCAGCAGCTCAATTGTGCACCATAGTTGATTGGAATAGGAAGGGGGAACAAAAACGTTGGGTGGCCATCGAACAAGAATTCTTGGGACCCATGCCTATATGGGCCTTGATATGGCAGCCAAAAAAAACATAGCTACTAGACAGACAGCTTCCATTCACTACCAATAACACTATCTGGCCGATACAGTACGGCTATTAATCAAGTTTACTTAGGGAATAGCCACTGCTATTAATTGCGCCATTGGACGCGCGTTTTCCCTTACCCCTTATTCAGTAAGGGGCCGAAAATGCTCGTCCAACCCGCCGAACCTAATAGCACCCTCAACATGCAAATGCATGTTGATGGCCCTATTATGTATTCCCGCACGATTCAGAAAACAAAATGTGCAGCCAAACCACACATTTTGCTTTCAGAAATTAGTGCCTACCCAAAGGTAGGCGCTAATTTCTTCGGGCACCGGGAAAGCACACAGAAAAGCAGTAAAAACTGCTTTTCTGTGCACCCTCCGACTTAATATCATGGCGATATTAAGTCGGAGGTCCCAAAGGGTAAAAAAAAGTAAATAAAAAAATAAAAAAATTTGAAGTCGGCCTGCGGCTGTCATGTCGAAAACCGGACGCTCAATTTTGCCGGCGTCCGGTTTCCGATTCAGTGGCTGTCAGCGGGCTCGAGAACCGACGCCAGCAAAATTGAGCATCGGCTGTCAAACCCGCTGACAGCTGCCGTTCCGGGCCAAAAGGAGGCGCTAGGGACGTGCTAGTGTCCCTAGCATCTCCTTTTGCCTGTTTCTACCGCCGGGCCTCATTTAAATACTGAATTGCGCGCACAGGCGAGTGGCCTGTGTGCGCGCCAGGAGAGCAGGCGTTCGCCCGCTCTCCCGCGGACTTTACTGAATCGGCCCATATGAGAATATGGCACCAGTGGAGACGTATATTAGTGGTAGACAGGCCATACTTCCTCAGTTCTACCTTATTTTATAATAAGAGATTCACTCCTGGGCAGGTTTCCCAAAACCTTCAGATTTGGAAATTGAAAACAATCAATTTGCTTAGTGATATATGGGATGAGAGGGGGATGGCAACTTTCACTACCCTTATAGACACTTATGGACTGATGGAAAGTGACAGATTTTCCTACTTACAATTGTGTCTCTTTATCAAATCAAAAAACATAGTGACAGATTTATCACAGGGTAGGACCCAATTGGTACATTGGTGTGCCCAGGCTGATAACCCCTTTTATTTTATCTCCAAAATTTACAACTTCCTCAACAAATATCCTAACCAGAAACCTCTATTTATGAGAGCTTGGGTAGAGGACTTGGGGAAAGAGCTGGATGAAACCCAATGGGATATAATTTTTCTTAATACTAAACACAGCTCTGTTTAGGCGTCACTTACCGAAAATAGCTATAAGGTTATGTTGAGATGGTATTATATCCCACTTCGACTTTTCAAGGCCCACATTTCCTAATCAGATAGGTGTTGGAGAGACTGCGGTCAGGTAGGTTCCTTCTTCTATGTGTGGTGGGAATGCCCGTTGATGGTGAAATTTTGGAGGGAAGTAGCCAACTTAATACAGCAAATACTCCCGGGAGATATAGCGCTTTCTCCTGAAAATGCTTTACTTAATGTACCAGTGAAGGGCACCAAACGGAACTGGTTATTGATACATCAGATATTGATAGCAGCTCGATGTGTCATAGCAGCCAGCTGGAAAAAGGTGCACCCCCCTTAAGTGAATATCACTATAAAGCTAGATAGGATGTGTGAGTTATATAAACTAACAGCTCGGAAACACCATACTGTGCCTGGATTTAGCTCTGTTTGGTCTCCCTACCAGCGATGGAGGTTGGGCTTATCCTCAGACTAGGTGACCCGCCTGGACACATCGCAAGTTTACTGCTATACGAATGTATTCCATCCCACATGTTCCTACATCTTTTTATATCTGGACCCTCTCTGAGAGACTGTACGACTAAATCAACTGTAGATATACCTCAATATGCAAGTGAACATATATTACACTAGAGTTGACAAAAAACATGTCATCAATGTTTTTATTGTGACTTGTAACATGCTATATGATGTTATGTATTCTGCTTACTGGTGTGTTGATTATGGATACTTCAATAAAATATCATTTACAAAAAAAAATCTCTGAGCAACACGTCTCCCTTCTTTCCCAACTTTTGGATGTCCTCAATCAGGTCTTTGTCCAGTTCATCCATTTGAATTGGAGGCCTGTAGATCACACCAGTAAAAATGGAAGCACCATCTTCTTTTTTTAGGATGTTCCATAATGCTTCTTCTTTATTCCATGTCCCTTGCAATTCAGTTGGATATCTTTTTTTACACAAAGAGCTACTCCTCCCCATTTTCTGCCCTCTCTGTCCTTCCTTAACAAGTTATAGCCCGGGATGGCCTCATCCCAATCATGAGACACAGTGAACCATGTCTCCGTAACAGCAACAATGTCCAATTCCACCTCTACCATTGGGGCCTGAAGGTCTGGGATTTTATTGCTTAAACTACTAGCATTTGTGGTCACAGCTTTCCAACTGCTCTTCCTAGTCGCCTTTTCTGTTTCACAGGTTATTGCTTAATTTAATCAAAACAAAATTGATTATCTTTCCTATCATAGATGCTCCTCGCAGTTTTATGTCTGAAAATATTTCAATACCAATTGTCAAAGAAGTCAAAAATTTGGGTGTCATTTTAGATCAACAACTTACTATGTTGCCTCAAATTAAATCTGTAATAACATCATTCTTTAATAAACTTCAGATGTTCAGTTACCTAAAGCCATTATCATCTCACAAGGACTTCAGTTCTGTTTTTCAAATGCTTATTTTTCCCAGTCTTTGATTTATTTATTTTATTTATTTATTTAGGATTTTTATATACCGACATTCTCAATACAAGTATCAAATCAGATCGGTTTCCATAGAACAAAACTGTCGCGGTTAAGGCGTTACATTAAACAGAGTTTCTGAACATGAGAACATAAATAAATAAATAATACATAAACAACAGTAGCATTTCTGTAATGCTTTATATTTAGGCCTATAGATCAGTACTATTCGCCCTTTACAAATAGTGCAGAATGCTACACCTCGCCTACTGACTGGAAGCAGATTATAGGAACATATCACTCCAGTGCTGTGCTTGCTGCACTGACTCCTGATAAAATGATGAATTCAGGGGCGCTCTAGCGCTGAGATCAAGATGGCCGCCTAACCGTTTATCTCCGCTCCAAGTCCTCCAATAAAAAAGGAATTTTCGCTTCCTTTCTCCTTTCAACGCGTTCTTTTCTACTATCACGGCTTTCTAACTACCTCTAGAGTCGATGGCTGCTAGCAAAACCGGAAAAATCGAAGCGGCTTTCGCGGCGGCGCCTGGAATCAAAAGGACAAAGGCTGACCCTCCGTCACCAGGCAAGGCCCCGCCATCCAAAGTAATGGCGTCTGCAGACGTAGTACTTACTGAACTGCGGCAACTAAAAGATTTAATTAATATTAACATCGACGCTACTAACGCCATTAGGGGAGAAGTACAAGCGGTCTCTACCCAGCTAGAATCCTATCGCTCCCGACTAGACGATGTGGAAACACAGGTTTCCTCATTATTATTAACAGCGGCGTCTATACCCCAGCTTACCAAGGATATGGAGCGTTTGCAAAGCAGTTTTGAAGATCTGTCTAATCGGAATCGCAGAAATAACATTCGAATACTAGGCGTGGCAGAGGGAGAAGAAGGCAATGATATTACTGGATTTCTCACTAAACTGCTTACCTCCAGTCTCGACCTTGTATTTCAGCAGCCCCTAGAAATTGAACGGGCTCATAGAGTGCCCTCCAGGCCTCTTCATAACTCCAAATACCCGAGGCCCATTATTTTTAAACTGCTGCGTCATCCGCAAGTCTTACAAATCCTGGCGGCCGCTAGGGCTCAAGCACCCGTGCAACATCATGGCCATACTGTGCTATTTGTTCCGGACTTAGCTAAAGATTCTGCAATGAAACGCAAGGCCTTTCTCGCCTTGCGCCCACGCTTACAGCGTATTGGAGCTAAATATGGCCTGTTATACCCAGCGCAAATGCGGGTTACTCATCTTAACCACACGAAAATATACCAACAGCCTCAGGAGTTGGAAGATTTTCTTCTATCATTGGGAAATGAGCAAACTATGATTACTTGAACTGAATCATCATATGTCTTTTTTGTATAAGAAGAACGCGACCCTGCATTCTTCACATAATGGAAGATGGGAGATTGTCTGCTGTTAATCCCTATCTAAGTTTTTCCTTCCTGACTGGAATCACTTTTTGTTTTGTCAATGAGCGGAGCTGACCGTTTGGCCTGGTCAGTGATCCACCTAGACACCCATCACAGGTCTCCTTATCGAGACTTTCAAACATAGCACTTTGGTGCTTACAAGTTCTGATATCTTCCGTTTCTCCTTCTTGCTTCTTTTTTCCTCCTTTTGGTTTCCCTCTCCTTTCTTTCTCTACCTTACTCTCATTTTCCTCTGCTCTCTCTCTTATTTCTTCCTTACCTCAGTCTTTCTCTTTCTCTAGCTAGAGTGTTCACACGAGGATATATATATTTGGGCTAATTTACCCTGCCATTGTATGAATCATGACCAGTACCATATCCTCATTTACTGTGGTATCTCTGAATGTACAGGGTCTTTCCCACCCTATTAAACGGAAGAAGATTCTTACCTACCTAAACTCGCTACATGCGGACATTGCCATGCTGCAAGAAACTCGTCTGACTCATGCTGAATCTCTTAAGTTGAAACGACATTGGGTCGGTCAAGTGTTTTTTAGCTCTGCAGTTCATAAAAAAAGGGGTACTGCAATTCTCATCAATAAACGTCTAGATGCAACGATCGTCCAGCAATCTGCGGACCCTGATGGTCGATGGAACTTCGTTCGGGTATCGATCAACAAGGATTTATATGACATCCTCAACCTTTATGCTCCGAACCAAGACGATCCTGCCTTTTTTCAGGATGTATTCACACACCTTCTGACGACTGAATCCAACCCGACAATTATAGGTGGAGACTTTAATCAAACGCTTGACCCGTATATAGATAGAAAATCTTCTGCACGCCTGTCTATCTCCAAATCGTGTAAAGCTCTCAGGAGTCTCATTTCTTCATTTGGACTGTCTGACCCTTGGCGCCTGTTTCATCCAGGCGAAAGGGAATATACTTTTTTTTCAGCTCCCCACTCCTCTTATTCCCGTATTGATTTTTTTTTAACCTCTAATAGTCTCACCTCACGGATTATTTCCACTGACATTGCCCCTATTTTGGTTTCCGACCATGCAGCTATAATCCTTCAATGTGAATTACAAACGCCAATAGTTTTGGATAGACTATGGAGATTCAATTCCTCGCTACTTTCGGACCCAGACTTCATCACCTACGTTCGGACTAATACTTCTGAGTATTTCTCTAATAATGCCACTCCTGATGTTTCGATATCCTCGCTTTGGGAGGCATACAAAGCTACGATTAGAGGAGCCATCATCAGCTATTCGGCTCATCAACGTAAAGCTAATCAGGCTGAAATACATCGTCTCCAAAGCTCGGTTACCTCCTTGGAATCCGAACATATCAAGCGCCCGACTAGTGCCTCCTTAGCCGCTGTTATCAAGGCAAAATTTCAATACAACCAATTACTTAGTACCTCTGTACGTTTACACACTTTTCATGCCAATGCTACTTATTATGCGGAGAATAACAAATGTGGTCATCTACTGGCATCTTATCTAAAGAAAAGGGAGGAGAAGAAACGCATCACTAAGATCGTATCTGCTTCCAAACAGGTTCTCACCCAGGACGTGGACATTCTCCAAACCTTTCGTGATTTCTATGAGCGGCTGTATCAACAGGAAGTCCATGCCTCGACAGATGAAGTTCATTCTTTTTTCTCTGGACTCTCACATCCCTCCTTATCCACACAACAACTACGGGACCTTGACTCCCCAATCTCTTTCCAGGAAATCGAACAGGCGATACACGATTTACCTACCGGGAAAGCCCCCGGCCCGGACGGCTTTACCACCGACTTTTACAGAACTTTCAGTAAAGAACTTATGCCATATCTACAGCAATATTACTCTATTGCTCCGAACCAACCGCATCTCTTTACAGCTTTTTCTACAGCATGTATAGTGGTTCTTCCAAAGCCGGGAAGAGATGCAACGGAGGTAGGCAACTACAGACCCATCTCTTTACTAAATACCGATTATAAAATATTTACTAAAATCTTGGCCACCAGACTTTCCAACATTATGCCCAGCTTAATCCACCCGGATCAATCTGGCTTCATTAAGCACAGACTGATTGCCAATAATACTAGGCTGTTTTTTCATATACACGAAACAGTCTTTCCTGCCTCTTTCCCGGTCATTGCAGTTTCTCTCGACGCGGAGAAAGCTTTTGACCGTGTGGAATGGTCTTTTCTTTTTACCGTTTTAAATAGATTTGGTTTTGGCCCTAATTTTATCTCCTGGATCAAGCTTCTGTATCATTCCCCTAGTGCTTTTCTGTATATCAATACTCGCCGTTCCCCTAATTTCTCTCTCCATCGAGGAACACGTCAAGGGTGTCCCCTTTCTCCGTTGCTCTTCAACCTGGCTTTGGAACCTCTTCTTCTTGCTATTAGACAAAACGTATTTATAAAAGGTGTTAAGATTGGCTCTGAAGAATACAAACTTTCAGCGTACGCTGATGATGTGCTACTATTTCTTTCTCATCCTGACTCTTCTCTTCCGCATCTTTTGCAGCAAATAGATAACTACTCAGCTCTCTCCGGATATAAAATTAATTGGCACAAGACTGAGCTTCTCCCTCTTAACACTATGGGTTCGTTAGTTGACCTCACCAACACAACTATACAAAAAATGCCTCAAAAGATAAAATATCTAGGTATATATTTCCATTCCGACCCCCAGTCCACTGTTTCTAACGCTGAAACTCGAATACTGCAATCCCTTAAAGATTTAACCCTCAATTGGTCGCCCCTCCACTTAACATGGTGGGGACGGCTAGATACCATCAAAATGGTTGTCGCTCCCAAAATAACCTACACTCTCTCTATGATACCCATTTTTTTTTCCAAGACCTTTTACAAACAAGTAGATAAAATTTTATCATCTTTTCTCTGGCGCAATAAAACTCCGAGAATTGCACTGTCTAAATTAAAACTAGTTAAGTCTGAGGGTGGTGTTAATTTTCCCAATTTTTATGCCTATCATCAGGCATTCATGCTACAACAAGCTTATCATCACTTTCACGATCATACCACACAAGAGGCTCAACCTAGATGGCTAGCTTTGGAGCGCTCGCTGATGTCTCCTTTTCCACTAGCTTGCCTTCCGGGGATGAATCTACCCCCACATGTAGAATCAAATCCTATACTACGATCCTTACATAGGGCCCATTTTCTCTTCGACTCCATTCGTCCTAAACATGTCTGCCCTTGGAATAGATCAGTGATGACTTCTCTTTGGCGTAACACCCAGTTAACTGTCAATGGCCACTTTTTGAATTGGTCGCTGTGGCAGACGAAAGGTATTTGGTTTCTATCTTCTCTTCTAGAAGATTCTAAATTACTTACCTTTACCGACCTTCAGAAGCAATATGATCTCCCATCCTCTCAATTTTATGCATGGCTCCAGTTACGGAGCATACTTTCTACTTCTTCCTATTTATCCACACCGCTTACCACTCTTCCATACTTGCTACAAGTTTTTCAAGAGCATGGGCTCCAGGGGCATTTGGCATCCAGATTATATAAGACCATCGCCTCAGCTGCGGTTCCTACGCTGTGGCATGGATTATATCCTACCTGGATCAAGGAGACTGAAACCCCCATTAGCAAGGCCACATGGCAATCCCTCTGGTCCATGACCACTCGCATCACACTATCTTCCAGTTTGACGCAATCCTCTTTTTTTCTCATGCATAGAGCTTTTTGGACCCCTTGGCGCCTACATAGGGCAGGCCTGCTTGCTTCACATCAATGCTGGTCCTGTTTAGCGCCTAAAGCGACTTTGGAGCATATGGTTTTTTCTTGCTCATATGTTCAGCATTTTTGGCTACAAATTTGGAAAACGATCTCCTCCATCCTTTCTCTCACCTGCCCGCTCACGTATGCAGTGTTTTTTCTTAGAGGGTCCAACCCTATTTTATCCTTATCCGTCCCCCATCGCAAATTGATGGATTTTCTGTTTACCATAGCACTTCACACTATACTGTCAAACTGGAAGCGTAGTGATTTACTTTCATATTCCTGGTGGTGGAACTCAGTCTGTATGTATTATAAATATGAAAAAGCTATGGCTGTTAAATTTCATAGATTGGCCTCCTGGGCCCAGGTCTGGAAACCCCTTGAAGATTATATATCCTCTCTGCATTGACTTTACACCTGTGCACTCTCACAGTTTCTCTGTCACTTTGACTCTCTTTCTCTCTACTTCTCTCTTCTATTCTCTCCTCTCTTTCTGTCTCTCTCGTCTCTCTCTTTCTCTCTTCTATTTCTGGTTCATTTCCCCCCTCTTTCTCTCCTATTTCCCCCTCGTTATCTTGATTTAATATTTTTGATTTGCCTCATTGATGTTCCAGGACATGCCTCCACTGATCTGGTAGTATCATGTGTAGATGCTTAATTGAATTCTCTTTTTCCTTACCAATATGTTAACTTTTTTAGCTCAGCATGTGGATGATCTGTAATGCCTATATTTTGTTTTTGTATTTTCTTACAAAATATTCAATAAAACATTTAAACACAAAATGATGAATTCAAAGTTGTATTACTTGTTCATAAACTTCTCAACAATCTGAATACATCCCGGATTAATACTATCCTTTAGATATATGCTCCCACGAGATCACTTGGATTCTCTCAACAAGATCTTCTCAATGTTCCTGCAATTCGTAACACTTATCTCAGGTAAACTCAAAATAGAGCTCTCTCTGTTCCTGCACTGATACCCTGGAATGCCCTCCCTCTTCTCTCAGGAAAACAGCAGATACAGTAATCTTTAAAAAGATGTTAAAAACTGCACTGTTTAGAAGTGCATTTAATCTATCAGAATAGATATTTTTCTGTCATACTTTTGTTAAAATGTTTTGATGATTTTATGTGCAGTTATTGTAATTTGCTCGTTGTTAGACTTTTGAAATTGCATATGTTTAACTGTTTCCCTGCCAAAAACCATAAGAATGGAGTGGGTAATAAATTATTTTAAATAAATAAATAAAACAAACAAACATACATCCAGGAAGCAAGAGCTAGGGACCTGATATTCTGAGTGATGAGATTTGGGGAATTCACCAACTTGGCTGGTTCCCTGGACAACTACCATGGACACGAAATCTGTCTTGGTCAATAAGGAACTATAAAAATCATGGTCCCCCGGTCTCTTCTGAGTTTTGGAAATGTTTTTTTTCCACCAAAAGAACAGAAGAATATGCATACAGAAAACTTCTCCCCAATCTAGAGAGCATCTAAGGCTAATTTGCTTGAGTGACTTTCTTGGAGCAGAAGTTTAGGATCTTTCTGAACAGAAGAGATGTAAATAGATCCAATATGGGTGATCTCCATATATGCGATATTTTATTTCCTATTCCCTTTTATCTTTATTGTGGATTTCTTAATCGCCTATTGCCTAAGCGCTAGGCAATTTACAAATAAAACATACATAAATTAAGAACATAAAACAATAAAAACAGAAGAATAAAATAACTGAAATTAGCAAACATGTCAATGCAATAAAAATAACATCAACAACCTGCTATCAAGAACTTCATAAAATATAACCCTATCAGTCAAATGCTTGCCTGAACAAATGTTTTCAACAAGATTTTAAATGTCTTAGGGCATTCCATTAGATGCACGGTTTCAGAAAAAGTATTTCACAATTCAGGAGTGGCGAATGAAAAGGATGGCTCCCAAGTTTCAGCAAGATGAGCCTACTTAGTAGAGGGGACATCTATTAAACCTTGCTAGGAGGACTAAAAGAGTTTAACGTCAATAAAGATTGCACAAGCATTGCGACCTTATATTGGATACAATACTGGACTGGAAGCCAGTGAAGATCGTACAGGACTGATGTAATGTGGTCTCTTATAGATCTTCCTGAAATAAGGTGGGGTTTGGGATCGCTGAGTTCTGCAATAACTAAATAGCTTTCAGGGAAAACACAGGAAGACCAATATAGACAACTCTGCAATAATCAATTAATGGGAGAATGAGTGCCTATACTATGGATTGAAAATCAGAATGGCTAAGAAAAGGTTTTAGTCCACAGAGTACCCGCAGTTTAAAAAAACTTGGATCTTACCACTGCTTTAATATGTTGGTTAAAAGTAAGGTTTTAATCTAACCATACACCAAAACTTCTAACACAGGAAATAATTGGTACTCTAACATCATCAATATCAATTGATGATGGCACCGGCCCTGCAATGGGACATTGGATCTCTATAATCTCTGACTTCACAATACTAAAAGCAAGTTTATTATACAAAAGCATTTTTTTTTTTTTGTTGACAAAGCATAACCAGTTTAACAGTATCAGACCATGTAAGTTGGAGATCTATGAAAAACTGGATCTCATCTGCATAGATTCTGTAACCCACACAGAGCCCTGTCCAGCTACCATTCGAGTGATTCCAGGATCCAACTCAACTCTGACAAAACATTCTCTTTGATTGATAGGTACATGATAATTCCCTGAGAAATGGCCCAGGTCCGTATTTGAACACCTTCTTCGCTGAAAGCTTTTAAAATGTATAGTATCACTCTTAGCTATTGGAAATTTATGAGATGGAGCTTTCAAGCAGACCAAAGATCCTAAATTGCACACCTTTTACATGAGCTCCAGAGCACAGGTTGGACACACATAAGAATTAATAGCAGTGGCTATTCCCTAAGTAAACTTGATTAATAGCAGTTAATGGACTTCTCCTCCAAGAACTTATCCAAACCTTTTTTGAACCCAGCTACACTAACTGCACTAACCACATCCTCTGGCAACAAATTCCAGAGCTTTATTGTGCGTTGTGAAAGCATTTTCTCAGATTAGTCTTAAATGTGCTACTTGCTAACTTCATGGAATGCCCCTGTTATAATTAGTGAGGTTTGGGTGGACCCTTGGACACTGTGGCAGCTGACCACGCCCACGGAGGGGCAGTTCCGCGAGGGGCCACAGGTCAGGCTCAGCTTAGGACACACAAACACAGAGATTGATTCTTTTATTAGACAATGTGGTGAAGCCACCAGAGGTGGCAGTAGTGAGCAGTTGAAGTAGCCCGGCTGGGCTAGTATCCCTCAGGCGCTGGAACAGCAACTCCTCAGATAGCAGTGCTGTAGTGGAAAGAACTGAGAATAATGAGTACAGTGGAATAAGCACAAGCCCCAGTATGGAGAACCCCAGGATAGGGAGAGCAGGCCCTCGAGGAGCGAGTACCTGATCCCTGAGAGCTGAGAGGCTTGAAGGTATTGTACTCAAACAGCGGTTCCACATAGGAGATGGCACAGGGCTGGAATGGAGGCAGGCCCTCGAGGAGCGGGCACCTGGTTCCAGGGAACAGCTCTGAGGTGAAGATGGTAGTACTCACTGGTGTTGTAGATAGCGAATCTTTCTAGGCAGAAGAGAAGGTAGGAGCAGGCAACGAGTCAGGGAACATGGGCCCTCGAGGAGCGAGTACCGGTTCCTGATAGCGACCTGAAAAGCAAGTGAGGCCCCCGAGGAGCGGGTACCACGTTAGGGTTAAGAGTCCAATGGGATTGGAGGCAGAGTAGCTGGGTACGGAGAGCGAATCCCACCCGTGAGTTAGCAAGGTATCCCTTGCTAACTCAAAGGCTAGCAAACAATGTAGGCTTTAAATATCCGGGCAGCGTGAAGTCATCACAGGGGGATGCCCCTGAGTTTCACGCCAAGTAGGAAATAAGAGTGAGGGCCACGCGGCGCGTGTACCCTAAGGTACAAGCGGAGCATGGCGGGAGGCAGCGCCTAAGGCGGTCCAGGGACGCCGGAGAGGACGGCAGGCAGACTCCGCGGCAGCCAGGCGTCCGTCCACAGCAAGAGGAGGTGCAAAGAAAGAAAGGTAGGCGGAGTGAAGCCATCGGGAAGGGATGGTTGCAACAGTCCCCTAGTCCTTCTATTATTCGAAAGTGTAAATAACCGATTCACATCTACTAGTTCAAGACCTCTCATGATCTTAAAGACCTCTATCATATCCCCCCTCAGCTGTCTCTTCTCCAAGCTCTTCACCCATGGTTAGGGCAATTTGAGTTGGAAGAATTTGGAAGGAGATTCCTCTGGCCAGTTTTCATTCAATCAGCCACCAGGACAGAGAGTCCTTGAGCTGCTGGATAATATGGATACTGTCTTTAAGATCCTAAGTGGTCTGAGTTTACCATAATCAGTGTACTGTTTATGCCTTGAGGCCTAACAACCTCAAGTGCTCCCAAGCTGACTTCTGCTGATTCTGTTTTATTTCTCCTACTACAGATATCAGCATGATGATTCTTTTTTGAGGAAGAAAGATTTTCATGTGGGTCACATCTAGCAGGAACTCCTAAATGAGATGAGAAGCTCAAATGGGATTTGGGATAATTTATAAGAAACCCTTATAACTCCAATACCCAAATGGTTTTTGCTCATTGATTCTCTGGCACCTCTTTGAGATATGCTCTTGACCGACTAATCGTCCACTCAGGGAAAAATGTTCATCCCCATTTTGCACAGATGAACACTAACCACTACAAGAAATGTTGTGAATACATGTAGTGCTAATGCTAGGCCGAACAACTGTATGCAATATTGGAGTTGGTGTTTCCCTAATATAAAGAACATAAGATTTGCCATGCTGGGTCAGACCAAAGGTCCAGCAAGCCCAGTATCCTGTTTCCAATAGTGGCCAATCCAGGTCACTTGTACCTGGCAGGATCCCAAAAGACTGGCAAATTCCATTCTGTTTCCCTCAGGACGAAGCAGTAGATTTCCCCATTAATCCTTTAATAATGGTTTATGAACTTTTCTTCCAGGAACTTGTCCAAACCTTTTTTTTTTGTAAACATAGCAACACTAACAGCTTTTACCACATCCTCCTGCAATAAATTCTAAAATCCAATTATGTACAGAGTAAAAAAATATTTTATCCTATTTCTCTTAAATGTATTACCTAGTAACACCATTGTATTATCTGTAATGTCCCTTATCTCTACAGTGGCGCCCCCCTGACCGCAGGCTCCCCTGACATAGCTCCCAGCACCATACTGCACGCAGTGGCTCTGACTAGAAAGCAGACCTCATCTACTGAGCCTTTACAGGACCTGAAATTCATGTTTCCTGTAGGCTCCAGCTGATGACATCACCACTCTACCTGGATATAAAAGGAGTTCAGTGCAGTAAACTGGTGCCTCAGCAGCAAGACCTTGTGGATATCTCTGCCTAGGTGTTGCCTTTCCTGACTGGATCCCGATTCCTAGTCCTGCTTTTCTCCCTGCCTGTCCACAGAGTTTCTGCCTCTGTTCTAGACCTTGCCTGCCTTCTGCCTTGCTCTGTACCTGTTTCCTTGTCTGCCCTGATCCGGCCTACCCTGCTTTTTCTCCATCTTGGACTGACTTCTCATTGCTGACCAAGCCTGACCACAGCCTACCTTCATCCCTGCCTGAATTCTACTAGCCCTGACCATTGCCAGCCCCGACCCTCAGCCTACTCCTCGTATCTGCCATTCCAACCGCAGCCTGCAACACCTGAACTGCTGCTTGTCAAGAACCTGGTCCGTATTTCCATGAATCAGGCTTCCCCAATACAGGAGTAGCCTAATGGCTCATATCCCTGAAGCATAATAGTCCCCTAGTGTTGTGCTTTTTGAAAGAATAAACTCAATTGCATTTATCTGTTCCAATCCACTCATTATTTTTATAGACCTCTATCATATCTCCCCTCAGCTATCTCTTCTGCAAGCTGAAGAGCCCTAACCTCTTTAAGCCTCTCCTCACAGGGAAATTGTTCAATCCTCTTTATCATTTTGGTCGCCCTTCTTTGTATCTTTTCTAATTCCGCTATATCTTTTTGGAGAGGCGGTGACCAGAATTCCACATAATACTTAAGATGCAGGCATGAAGCAATACAAAGGCATTAAGATATTCTCTGTTTTATTCTCCATTCCTTACCTAATAATGCCTAGCATTCTATTTGCATTTTTTAGCCGCCACTGCACACCGAGTAGAAGATTTCAACATCTTATCCACAATGATGCCTAGATCTTTTTCCTGGGTGGTGATTCCTAATGTGGAATCTTGCATGGTGTAGCTATAATTTGGGTTGCTCATCCTTACATCCATCACTTTGCATTTGTCCAGATTATATGTAAACTACCATTTGGATGCCCAATCTTCCAGTCACGCAAGGTCCTCTTGAAATTTCTCACAATCCACTTGTGATTTAACAACTTTGAATAATTTTGTAAAGCAAATTTGATCACCTCACTCATTGTTTCCATCTCTATGTTTAAAAATATGTTAAAAAGTAGCTGATCTGGGTCTGGAGCAATCCATTATTCACCTTTCTCCACTGAGAAAATTGACCATTTAGCACTAATCTCTGTTTTCTATCTTTTAACCAGTTCACAATCCATGAAATAACATTGCTTCCTATCCCATGACTTTTTAATCTCCTCAAGAGTCTCTCATGACTATCTGTATGTTCAGTAATTTTGTTCTTTAGAATAGTTTCAACAAATTTCCCAACACTCACATCAAGCTCACTAGTCTGTAGTTTCCTGAATCACCCCTGGAATCCTTCTTTAAAACTGGAATTAGTTGGCTACCAATTTTCAGGTACCATACTTGATTTTAATGCTGGTTTACAGATTACTAACACTAGGTCCACAATTTCATTTTCCAGTTCTTTCAGCATTCTGGGATTTATACCATATGGACTGGTAATCTACTCTTTAATTTGTCAAATTGCCCTATTAAATCATCTAGGTTCACCAAGATTTGTTTCAGTTCCTTTGAATCATGACCTTTAAATATCATTTTTGACATGGATATCTTCTCACATTTTCCTCAGTAAAGACTGAAGCAAAAAAAAAAATGTAATCTCTCTGCAATGGCCTTGTCATCCCTATGTGCCCCTTTTACTCCTCGATCATTTAATGGTTCAACTGACTCTCTCACAGGCTTTTTTGCTTCAAATGTACCTGAAAAAGATTTTATTATGAGTTCTGCTTCCAAATTCATTCTTTGCCTTCCTTATAAATGTTTTACATCTAACTTGTTAGTGCTTATGCTGTTTCCTTCACTCAGATACCTTTCGCATTTTTTGAAAGATGTTCTTTTTGGCTAGAATAACCTCTCACAACTCACCTTGTGACCATGCTGGCAGCCGTTTGGCCTTCCTTCCACCTTTTTTAATGCATGGAATATGTTACAGGCTTGGAAAAGTAGACCCTGGGACCACTGACAGACAGGGTCAAGGAACAGAAAGGAATCATGAGGCAGAGACGTGGTCAAGCAGACAAGGTCGAAGCAGGAGACAAGCAAGGATCAGGGCAGGCAGCAGACAGAAGCAGGGTCAGGAAACAGTGTCTTATTCGGTAGTCAGAAACAGCCAGACATAGAGGAATGAAGTAATATAATCTGCTGCTCAGGCAACTGCTCAGAGGAGTGAGCTTCCTTTTATATAAGAACAGTGCTTATGTCATCAGTCCACACCACAGGAAATCTTAGGCACTGGGCTATAAAGCTGGCGAGTTGCTACGGGGTCCTTAGTCAGAGCAGTAGGATGCAGGAGAGGAGCAGGTTGCTGGGAGGTGCCATCAGGTCGCAGTACACAGTGCCGAACCCAGGACCCTGAGATACAGGACACCAAATGCAGTGCAGCACCTTGTGGTCAGCAGCATGTTACAGAAAACATTTGGTCTGGGATTCAAAGATGGTATTTTTAAATGTCAACCATGCCTGATGTAAACTCAAACTTTGCAGTTGCTCCTTTCATTTATTCCAAACCATTTTTCTTATTTTATCATAGTCTCCCATTTGAAAGTTAAATGTTATCCCAGTGGATTTCCTTAGCTCCTCCCTCCAGTTATCAAGTCAAATTGGGTCATCTCAGGTTCACTATTGCCAAGTGGCAACACCACCATTTTTAATATTCTTCAAAGATACATGATTCCAAACCATTTTCTTCTGAGCTACTGTTGACTTTTCTCCATCATCTAGTTAAAAAGTTGCTCTATCTCCTTTTTAAAAGTTGGTGGCTGCAGTATGGTTCCATTCTGGTTAAGAATGAAGCCCATCCAGCTCCTGTCCCAGAACGTTCCCCAGTTCCTAACAAATCTAAAACCCTTTTCCCTGCCTTGAGACTTTGAAGCTCAGTCTGCCTCTGGGGTCTTGCCCGTGGAACTGGGAGCATTTCTGAGACCCAGAGATTCTGGATTTTATTCTCTTACCTAAGAACCTATATTTTACCTCCAGAATCTCCCTCCTACACCCTCCTATATCATTGATAACCACATGTACCATGACAGTCGGCTCCTCCCCAGTGCTCTCCAAGATCTTATCTAGGTGGCATGTGAGGTCCGCTACCTTTGCAACAAGCAGGCAAATTACCAAGTGATCCTCACACCCACCAGCCACCCAGCTATCTACATTTCTAATAATCAAATCACGCATTATAAAAGCCATTCTAGCTGTGCCATCGCTTAAACCTGGTTTATCATTGTTTCCCCTTTTTTACTGATGTTAGGGAAACAGAAATTTTCCCTGGACATGCTTCAAACTGTTTTTCATGATTGGAGTCATAAAGGGCTGTTGATGCTTTCTCAGTTTATGGACTCTCAAGGTGCTGTTCTTCCATTTCAATTTTTACAAGGTTTGTATGGAATATCTGATGCAGACTTTTTTGGTTACTTGCAACTTATCTTCAGAGTTTGGCTCGACCCAGATGAATGATTAACAGGCATTGGGCCTCTGTTTTGGAGATTTTTGATGTGCTAGACCCAGTGTGTTCCTCATCATCCACGTTACATAAATTCTTGACTCAATACGATACCCAGTTTGATTTTCACACTTTACTGGTCAAATGGCAGCAAGATTTAAATTTGATACTTTTGGCTAAACATTTTTCTAGATCAGTGGTTCCCAACCTGTCCTGGGGACCCCTCAGCCAGTCGTGTTTTCAGGATATCCACAATGAATATTCACGAGAGAACATTTGCATGTTATGGAGGCAATGTTCTATGCTTTATGGTAGTTTAACATAGTTTAATCAGTCATACATCACTGTGTCATTTTTGCTATATTGTTAATAAAAATGTTGTACCTATTTGGAGGAAGGGGATGAATTCAATCTATTCATTATATTAAACTTTTTTGGAAATAGAGTCTGCTCTTCCTAAAGATTGTTTAGAAAAGCTAGAAACCTATTTTTCTGAATAACATCTTCCTGACAGATTCCCTTTTTCTCCTCTTTCATAGTATTGCCTAAGACAGAGCAGGCAACTGATAAACCTGCTCATTAATTAGATATAGGAACTATCTTGTTTTCACGTGGACAAATCTGAGTGTTTATCCTTCTCCGGGGGGGGGGGGGGGGGGGGGGGAGAGCAACAGAGTGGCACTAGGACAGGATGGGATGGCAGAGGGGAAAGCAAGAAAGGATGTTGAGCATCATGAGAAGAGGGAAAGAGGGGGTCTGATGGGGATACTGCTGTTGTGTAGAAGGTGGAAGAAACTGAGAGGTGATGGGGTAGGAGGGAATGAAAGGAGTGTGGGGGAAGCATGGAGGGACAAAGGAGTGCAAGCAGAGGGAGGAGAGATATGGGAAAGTGAACGAAATGAAGGGAGGAATGGAGAGAAAGGTGGGATACTGAAGGGGAAAAGAGCAAGAAGTTGGGAACAGGAGGAGAAAAGAGAGGCCTTGTTTTTGTTGGGGTATATGTTGGGGCTATGGAGCTTTCATCATTTTTGATCAGGAAAAATCTGAAAAGCAATGGCAGAAATACCAATCTATAATTTCACTAGAAAGATGTGAATCTCTGCTAACAAAATACTGTGACAGATCAACAAAGCAAAAAATGAATACTACACAAAACAGATTCATGGAGGAATATTCAATTTCAAATTATTCTTTGAAACAGTTAAAAACCTAATCAAGGACCCATCCTCCTCTATCTCTAATAACCAACAGTTCTCAAAGAACTCATGCAATGAATATGCCAAATCACTACTAAACAAAATTAATAACCTCAAGACACAATTCTCATCCAGAACATCAACAATAGAGCCTGAAGGAAAGTCCGGCCAAGTTTTATGGAGCTCATTTGACCTAGAATCAAATTCCAAAATAAACCTAATCATCACTAAAATGAAACCTGCCACCCAGCTACTAGACCCGATCCCTGCAAGTATACTGAACACTGTAAACAGAACAATAAACTCCTATAGTCGTAGCCATAATAAACCATTCGCTAACAGGACTGGTCCCTGATAAGGCAAAACAAGTAGTAATTAAACCTATACTAAAAAATAAAACTGGCAGAATAGACAATTGGAATAAATACTGACCGATATCCAACCTGCCGTTCCTAGCTAAAGTCCTAGAAAAAGCAGTATTAACTCAACTAGAGCAGGGGTCCCCAACCACCGGTCCGCAGACCAGGACCGGGCCGTTGTGGGTTTTTTGCTGGTCCGCGGCGCCGCCAAGCACCAGCAGTGTGTCGCGTGCTCCCGGTCTCTCCTGCTGCTCTTCCTTCCCTGCTGCCGTTGCCGCCGGGCTATCAGCACATTCAAGCCCAGTGGAAACGGCAGCGGTGCAAGAAGCTGTGGCACACGCGGCTGGCCTTTTCTTCTTCCCGCGCCTGCCGCCCCCCCCACCCCCACCCCGTGACCTGAAACAGGAAGTGATACACAGAGCGGTGCGCGGGAAGGAGAAAGGCTGTGCCGCGTGGAAAAGTAGCATCGGCGGCAGCAGCATCGGGTCCCGAGCAATCGAAGCAGCCGGTAATCGTGAAAGGAGACAGCAGCACGAGCCTCCCGCGGCCAATGGGATTCTTCTTTCTTGGCCTGCGGGGGCTGGAGGAGGAGGCTGCTGCAGCTACCATTTGTGCTGGGGGGGGGAAGAGGAAGTGAGTGAGTGAGAGAAAGAGAAAGAAGCAGCCAGCCTGCCTGTGTGTGATTGAGAGCATGTGTGTGATTGAGAGAAACTGGTCAGAGAGCTGATGTGAGTGTATATGTGAGAGACAATGAAAGTGATTGCTGATGTGTATGTGTGTGAGAGAGAAAAAGCATGGAAATGAGAAATCTGGGTATGTGAGAAAGCATGGGAGTAAGAAGCCTGGTGTTGGGGGGGGGGTGTGAAAGCATGGGAGTGAGAAGCCTGTGTGTGTGTGTGCATGCATGAGAGAGAGAGAGAGACTGGTTGGTAAGGTGACGGTGTATGTGAGAGAAAGAGACTGGTGTGTGTGAATATGAGAGAAAGAATGTGATTATGGGAATGAGAAGCCTGTGCATGTGAAGAGAGTGAGCATGGGAGTGAGAAACACTTGGGTGTGTGTGAGACACAGCATGGGAGGGATAAGCCTGTATATCTGAAAAAGAACATGGGAGTGGGAAGCCTGTGTGTGTGTGTGTGTGTGTGTATGTGAGAGAGAGAAAGAAAGTGATTATGGGAATGAGAAGCCTGTGCATGTGAAAAGTGAGCATGGGAGTGAGAAACCTGGGTGTGTGTGTGAGACACAGCATGGGAGTGAGAAGCCTGTATATCTGAAAGAGAACATGGGAGTGGGAAGCCTGTGTGTGTGTGTGTGTGTGTGTGTGTGTGTGTGTGTGTGTGTGTGTGTGTGTGTGTGTGTGTGTGTGAGAGAGAGAGAGAGAGAGAGAGAGAGAGAGAGAAAGAAAGTGTGTTTAAAAAACGGTTTGGACAAGTTCCTGGAGTAAAAGTCCATAAACCATTATTAAGATGGAGTTGCAGAAATCCACTTTTTATCTCTGGGATAAGCAGCATGGAATTTTTTTTACCCCTTAGGATCCTGCCAGGTACTTGTGACCTGGATTGGCCATTGTTGTGTAACACTATATATTTAATAGGGCATTTAGTCCAACAGGATAAAAGTTCTGCAGGAAACAAAATGTAATGTTGAATATTTATGGATAGGAATTCCAGGTGAAAAGAGGACTTTAATAGCAGTGGGGGTATATTACTGTCCACTTGACCAGAATGAACAAACGGACAATGAAATGCTAAAAGAAATTAGGGAAGCTAACAAAATCAGCAGCACAGTAATAGTGTGTGATTTCAATTTCCCCAGTACTGACATGGGTGAATATCACATCAGAATGTGCTAAAGAGGTAAATTTCCTAGATGAAATCAATGATTGCTACATGGAGCAGTTGGTACAAGAACAACAAGAGAGTCCTTAGTGAAACACAGGATTTAGTGTGAGAGGTGCAGTGTTGGAGCCACTTGGCAATAGTGATCACAACATGATCAATTTTGATTTAAAAATTGAAGGGCGACATTAAAGAAATCTACTGCAATGGCATTTCACTTTCAAAAAGGTAACTGTAATAAAATGAGGAAAATGATTAGGAAAGAACTGAAAGCAGCACCTGCAAAATTTAAGAGTTTACATCGGGCATGGACCTTGCTTAAAAACGCTATCTTGGGAGCCCAGATCAGATGTATTCCATGCATTAGAAAAGGTGGAAGGAATACTAAACGACTACTGGCATAGTTAAAAGATGAGGTGAGAGAGGCTGTAATAGATAAAAGAAAATCTTTCAAGAAATGAAAAAGGGATCTGAATGAAGAAATCAGGAAACAGCATAAGTTAGATGCAAAGCATTGATAAGGAAGGCAAAGAGAATTTGAAAGAAGCTTTCCATGCAAGCAAAAACTCATAACTTTTTCTGGTACATTCAAAGTAGAAAGCCTGTGAGGGAGTCAGTTGGACTATTAGATGATCAAGGGGTGAATGGGGCTCTTAGGGATGAAAAAACTATAGCAGAAAGACAAAATTAATTTGGTCTTTACTGAGGAAGATATAAGAGATATAACCATGCCAGAAATGATATTCAGAGGCGATTCAGCAGAACTGAAGCAAATCTCACTGTACCTGGAAGATGTAATAGGGCAAATTGACAAACTAAAAAATAGAAAATCACCTAGACCAGATGGCATACATTCCAGAGTGCTAAAAGAACTGAAAAATGAAATTGCAGACCTGCTATTAGTAATTTGTAAACTCATTAAAATCGTCTCTGGTACCTGAAGACTGGAGGGTTGCCAATGTAATGTCATTTTTTAAAAAGGGATTCGGGGTGGTCCAGGAAACTATAGACCAGTGAGTCTGAAGCCTGTGCCAGGCAAAATGGTAGAAACTGTCATAAAGAACAAAATTGCTGAACATATAGATAGGCATAGTTTAATGAGACAAAGCCAATATGGATTTAGCCAAGGGAAGTCTTGCCTCACCAATCTGCTACATGTTTTTGAGGACGTAAATAAACATGTGGATAAAGGTGAGCCCATTGATATTGTGTATTTGGATTTCCAGAAGGCATTTGACAAAGTCCCTTATGAGTGACTTCTTAGGAAATTAAAAGTTATGGGATAGGGGACAGTGTCCTATTGTGGACTGGGAACTGGTTAAAAGATGGAAAACAGAGAGTAGGGTTAAATGATACATTTTCTCAGTGGAGAAAGGTGAATAGTAAATTGCCCCAGGGTTCTGTTCTGGGAAAAAGACCTGAAAATAGGAGCAAGAAGTGAAGGTATCAGATTTGTCAATGACACAAAATTATTCAAAGTTGAGAAATTGCAAGAGGACCTTGCAAAACTGGGAGACTGGGCAAACAAATGTCAAATTAAATGTAATGTGAACAAATGCAAAGTGATGCACTTAGGAAAGACTAATCTAAATTATAACTACACAATTCAAGGTTCCATATTAGGAGTTGCCGTTCAGGAAAAGAATCTAGCTGTCATCATTGATAATACATTGAAATCTTCTGCTCCATGTGCAGCAGCAGCCAAGAAAGAATGCTAGGAATGATTAGTAAAGGAATGGAGAATAAAACAGAGACTATCATAATGCCTCTGTTTTGCTCTATGGTGTGACCTCATCTTGAGTATTATGTGCAGTTCTGGTCACCGCATCTCAAAAAAGGTATAGCAGAATTAGAAAAGGTATGGAGAAGGGCAACCAAAATGATAATGGGGATGGAACAATTCCCCTATGAGGAAAGACTAAAGAAGTTAGGTCTCTTCAGCTTGGGGAAGGGTCGGCTGAAGGGAGATATGATAAGTCTTTAAAATAATGAGTGGTTGGAACAAGTAAACATTAGTCGGTTGTTTACTCTTTTAAAGAGTACAAAGACTAGAGAACACACAATGAAGTTACTAGGTGATACATTTAAAACTAATAAGAGAAAATATTTGTTTATTCAATGCATAATTAAGCGCTGGAATTGGTTGCCACAGTGGACAGTAATATATCCCCACTGCTATTAAAGTCCTCTTTTCACCTGGAATTTCTATCCATAAAGATTCAACATTACATTTTGTTTCCTGCAGAACTTTTATCCTGTTGGACTAAATGCCTATTTAATATATAGTGCCACCCCTCCACCAATTTCAACCATCCTATCATTTCAATATAATTTTTGTTTCTAGTGCTCCAGTATTGCACTTCATGCAGAGTCTGACTTTTCTGGCTTTTGCTGTAGTTACACAGTGTTAGGTTCTATCTTAGGAGTTACCACCCAGGAAAGTGATCTAGGCATCATAGTGGATAACACATTGAAACTGTCAGCTCAGTGTGCTGTGGTGGTCAAAAAAGCAATGTTAGGAATTATTAGGAAGGGAATGGCAAATAAAATGGCAGATGTCATAATGCCTCTGTATCGCTCCATGGTGAGACCGCACCTTGAATACTGTGTGCAATTCTGGTTGCCACATCTCAAAAAAAATATAGTTGCACTGGAGAAAGTACAGAGAAGGGTGACCAAAATGACAAGGGGCATGGAATGGCTCCCCTATGAGGAAAGTCTAAAGAAGTTAGGGCTGTTCAGTTTGGAGAAGAGACAACTGAGGGGGGATATGATAGAGGTCTACAAGGACTTGAACAGGTTAACACAAATTGGTTATTTACTCTCAGGTCACTCCATGAAGTTAGCAAGTAGCTCATTTAAAACAAATCGAAGAAACTTCTTTTTCACTCAGCACATAGTTAAGCTTTGAAATTCACTGCCAGAGGATGTGGTTTCGGCAGTTAGTGTAAATGGGTTTAAAAAAGTTTTGGATAAGTTCCTAGAGGAAAAATCCATAAACTGCTATTAATTAATAATCAATAATAGCTTGAGATCTAGTTAATATTTTGGTACTTGCCAGGTACTTGTGACTTGGATTGGCAACTGTTGGAAACAGGATGCTGGGCTTGATGGACCCTTGGTCTGACACAGCATGGCATGTTCTTGTTATGTTATCTGCAATTCTCTGTTTCTGATTTGTGATCACTTATTTTGTATTTGAAGGTCATTTTCCATGTGAAACCTAGGTGAGGTATTCTGCTAGCTTGTAGTTTCTGAATAGGGATCTATGGCAGCCTAGCTTGTTCTGTATTCTAAGCTACACCTCCCACTAGATATTTTGGTGTTCTAGGGCATGTTCCACTTAATGCATCTCACTGATGCATTAAGTGGAACATTTTGGTGTTCTAGGGCTGTTCCACTTAATGCATCTCACTGATGCATTAAGTGGAACATTTTGGTGTTCTAGGGCTGTTCCACTTAATGCATCTCACTGAAATTTGGTAAGAGAGAATCTTGCTGATGTGTCAGTAGTGATGTCAAGTTTCAGCGAGCTTGTTTAAGTGGAACAGTCCCTTAGGGGTGTTTGGTATGGTGAGTTGTACAGGGAAGTACTCTGCACCCACTGCTGGAGTGGGGTAGTCTGTAGAGTGGGGGGAGGGTATCTGTGGATGCAGAGTATATACTTGCAAAACTAGTAGTGCAAGATTTATATTATGTTTGTCTTGCAGATACCATGACAGGAATGAACTTCAACCGTTAAGCCAGGATATGTTGGATATGATCTGAATCTCTCAAATATATTGCTAGTGCTCTTCTTAATAATTGCATTGTGCCGAACAGCTTCTTTCTGAAGCCTGTACAGTGTAATACATGCAGGCAGCATAATGAGGTAAGCTTGGAAGTTTTTTAATCAAGTGAGTGGTGCTCAAATAATTAGAACTGTTTCTGTACCTCTAGGCCACTTATCTTTGGTCTCTGATTACACTTTGGTAGTTGATAATTTTCTCTCTCCATATATACTATAGAATAGTTGCTTAGTAGTGACATTTCTACTACTAATGCTGTTTTCATCATTTTCACCTTTACCATTTTGTCTGGTGTTCTAACATAGTAATGATGGCAGATAAAGACCAATGGTCCATACAGTCTGCCCAGCAAGCTACTTATGGTAGTAACTGCAACTCCATGCAGGTTACCCCATTATATTTTTTATTGGTCTGGAAATTAATAATTATACTTTATGACTTACGCAAAGAATGTATTAAGAAAGAAATGACTAAACATAAAGAAAGAAATTGGAGGTGGAGTTTGGTTGCCGCACTTTCAAACCAAAAAGACCTGAAGAGCAAATGGCATTTGCCAGTTGAAAGGAACAGTTGGGTTGAAGGGCTGTTTATTGGAGCACAATGACTAAGAGAAGGCTGAGGGGTGGGTAGGGAGGGAGAAGATATTAGAAAAAGAAGATTACTGGGGGTTGGAAGGAAAATATAATAGAGAAGGAAACTACAAGGGGCTGTTTCAATAAAGTGCACCCAGCCTAGCACACAGGTTTATGTGCCGTTGGATGTGTGTTTTGGACGCGCTAGACTAGCACCAGATACAATAAAGAGATTAGCGCACCCAAACAAATGCATAGCCAATACCGCTCATCACATGTAAATTCCATGTAGATGAGGCTATTAGCCCTCAATGCAGAAAATCGCCGAGTGCCCAATACACTGCAAATTTATCTCCAGCCCCAGAGCTCGAGTTAAGTCAAGGGCTCATGAGAAATTAAAAATTACTGTCCTCTGTGGTTCCTCCTACTTCAGTATCATTGTGACACTTAAATCTACTGTTTGGTGCTTAAAAATAAAGGTATAATATATTGGCTTAAAATTAAAAAAAAAAAAAATTCTGGATGCATATTTTTACACGCAAACAGGCCGATGCAATATCAACGAGTAAAAAACGTGCATCCAAATTGGGTGCACATTTTTTGAACGTGCGCACATTCACCTCTCCTGACCGCTTGATGCAATAGGCAAATGAGCTGCCATGCTAAAAGGGACACGCAATGGGTAATTTGTGCGTCCCTAGTGCTCTGCATCAGGTATCCAAAAGACGTGGCTTTGCGCCCACAACAGCCTGGCCAGGGCTCCCTCTCCACCTCGGCAGGGCTGTTCTTGATTGTTCCTTTTCACTGACACTTTACTCCTGGGGGAATTCTACGCACAAAAACTGAAAATTCTGTAAACTTTATATTGGTCAAAATAACACAGTTTCCATGACAGTCTTTAAGTAACTACATTTTAAATTATTACAGAAAAAAGTTGTTACTTAAAGTTGCAGAATTTTAAATACTTTGAGCAGAATTTTCCTAGAAATTCACTGTAAGCGTGTCCCTTCCACTCGCTCTCCCTACTCCCCTGACCAGTTTGCCCTCTCAGGCCCCAACTCCTCCACCTGCCAATATCTCTCCCCTTCACCTCTAGGCTCAACCCTTTCCACTCTATTGCCAGTCCCATATTTTGACCCTGTTCTCAGTACTGCCCCTCACATAGGCTCCCTCTGTGCCTCCCTCTCTCACACACAGGCTCCCTCTCTCTAATACACATACACACACCCTCATACAGGCTCCCTCACATACACAAACCCTTCACACAGGCTAGCACCCTCACATACACACAATCCCTTTTTCATACACACGAGCTCCTAATCTCTCACACACATACACATTCCTTCACAATCTCCTCATATAGGCTTCCTCTCTCTGAAACCCACACTCAAGCATCCCCCCAGCCCCCCTCTTTTACCTCCTATGCTCTCTCTCACCCTTCTACGCTGTCACCCCTCCCCTCCCATAGGCTCCCTCTCTGAAACCTACAAGCATCCCCCCCATTCCCCCTCTTATCACCCTCCCCCACACACACATTCTCTCTCACCGGCATCCCCTTCCCCTCATATAGGCTCCCTCTCTCTGAAACCCACGCTCAAGCATCCCCCCACCCACCCTCTTTTACCTCCCATGCTCTCTCTCACACCCTCCTGCTCTCACTCACCTTCCCCACCCCCCCTCACCAACCATGCTCTTACCGTCCCCATCCCCTCTCACCAACCATGCTGTCCCCCTCCCCTCTCTCACACACATATTCTCTCTAAACAGCATGCTGCGGGACGCGCTCCATTCACGGCAAAGATGAAGGCCTGGGCGCGCCATTCGAGGCATGCAGGGGCCTTCCCTTTTCGCAGCGAAGATGAAGGCCCGGCGCGCCATTCGCGGCACACGGGGGCCTTCCCTTTTCACCGTGAACGGCGCGCCGGGCCTTCATCTTCGCCGGGAACAGAGCACGTCCCGTGTGCCACGGGACGCGCTCCTTTCACGGCATGCCAGGGTCTCCTCTGCTATTTTCTGCCGTGCTGAGATGCCCCCACTCTCACGATGGCCGCTGTCCGTGTGCTTCCAGTTTTGGAGGGAGGAAATTGGCGAGGCCACAGTGAAAATCTGCGGGAAGGGCGACAAGGGAGGAAATCTGCGAGGTGAGAGAGGAAATCTGCGGGAAGGGGGAATTCTGCGCAAATTCTGCATTCCGCAGTAGTGCAGAATTCCCCCAGGAGTAACACTTGTCAGAGAAAGGACCAATCCCCTATCAGGACAGCCTACTGAAAGGGGATTGGTCCATTCACTGACATGCGACAGTGAATGGACAAATTGGCATAAGTAAAGGACTGAATAAATTAATATTAAGAGACCATCACTTATTAATGTATTTACTCCTTCACTTACTTCCAGAAGGGATTCCAAGTGGACCAGACCTTGGGGTTGCTGCTTTCTGTGACTCCTCCTATGAGGAACCACAGAAAGCAGGATTATTTTTGTTGGTTTTCGGTGAGCCCTGGAGCACGGCATGCTTTAACACCAGCTCCCAGGCAGGCATTAAATTTGCCACTTTAAAATGGGCGTCTTGGCCACGCTGCATTTTTGGCATCCGGGATAACAGTTAATAGCCTCATCTACATGAAATTTCCATGTAGTGAGCGCTATCAGCTATGCGCTCACTTGGACACACATTTTGGTCGTGCTAATAATCCCTGTATTACATCGGGGGTTATTTTAGCACATCCAAAACACGCGTCCAATCAAGTGCTACCCAGTGCTCTAGCCTGAGCACACTATATTGCATCAGCCTGAAAATATATATGCACAGTAGCAAGGGGCAAAATCGGCCTGAAGTGGGTTAAAACAGACAGGCGCCCATTGCAATTCTGGGCGTCAGATGCATTTGAGCAATAGAGATGCACAATTTTTCCCTAGTGCATCCATTCTAACACAGCACTTCATTTTAATACTTCATCGGGAGCCCAGTGGATGTGGCTGTGTATGCATTAGGAAAAACGGGTGCCTTACTGCATTGGCCCCACAACAGATTAAAGGATAGAGCAGAGAAAACAAGAGAAAGAAGGATTCGGGTTGGGAAAGAGAGGGAGACTAGGTGAGGATGTGGTGGAGACCAGAGCCATGGTAATAGGTAAAACACTTCAGAAGCATGTGGGCTATCACTGGCTGTGCATTCTCACAAGGGTAACGATGTTGGAGGGGGGGAGACTGAAAGAGCTCTCAGCAGCTATAGCAATAAAATATGTGGTAGCATGCCACCAGGCCAGAAATGAAAACCTGGCAAGGGACAATATGGACCAGCAACAAAATCTGAGACATGTCCCTGAAGCTATACTTTCTGTAATACGTTTCTTTACATCATTTAATACCAATTTGTAATGTTTCCTCTCTTTTTCCACCCTTTTAATTATTCTATACATTACTTTGGCAACATATGTAAAATTGTCCTGCCAATAAAGTTATTAGAATTTTGCTGCCATAACAGCTTGTATAGATAGATAAGATGGATAAATATACACACATTTGTACATATATTACACAAGCAGTGCATCTCACTATGCAAAAAAAAAAAAAAAAAAAACCTATCAAAATTACCTATAGTGTTCATTTGGGCATACATGGCCTTTTATAGAACAAATCCACCGATTTGGCTGTATACAGATTCATGAAAATGTTACACATACTACATCTCCCAATCCTACGGCCACGTACCTCCTCCGGGACTGCAAGACCACCTCCCGAGTCCGCTGATAAGCAAGGCGAAGGATCCCTGAGTGTCTCGGTTTCCACATCCCCATTGATGAGTGATGATGTACAGGCAGAGGAACACTGCCCGGATCCCTCCGCACTACTGCCGCTTACTGCCGCCATCTTGATGTGAGCAACAATACCGGAACAAACGCCGTCACTGGAAACAAAAGTCAAGCAACCAACCGAGCTACAGCGAAAATACCTGCCTCTTCGGCTCCCCCTATCTCAGCCGCCACAGCGACCACAGTATTGTATACTCCGACCTCAACATCCACCTGCCACACGGGATAAACACTGCTTCCCAAGTTCTGCCAAGCACGCGCATGCGCCTGGTCAGCATCACACCACGAGACACCGACAAACAGAAGTCTTGTGCGGCAGGGCACCAGCCGAATGCGCTGCATCTAAGCCGTGACCGACTGTCACATCACCATAGTGGCATCTAGCCGTAAGCTCAGGTTGCCTAGGTCTTCGCCTGCTTAACTGCGAGATACTATATACTGAAAGATGGCAGGAGCCACGGTACCAGGGAACGTCATGCACTCAGAAAGATAAATTACAGAATTAGGTTGCTACATCGTTCACTAACAAGGAGCAGCGTCAGCAGGTCTGGTGCTGCGAGTATAACATAGGTGGAATCTGCGAGAAACGGAGCTGAGGTAGAGGGGGGGGGAAGGGGAGGGGGAGGCGGACCGTGTGACGTCGGGTTCTGTTCAGACCTATGAGCGTCGGACACGACTGCTCCTGGGTTTGAAAACGGGCCAGCAGAGGGCGCTTGGCGCCATTTGAGCCATCGAGCAGAGGGAGTCTGTCGTTTTGCTTGAGGTACTGTTTAATGGTATTCTGATTTACTAACCGGAGTAACTGCTTGCCTTGTTGCGAAATCCCACTCCTGTAGAAACAGCACCCTGTCAGAGCTCTTAAAAAAAAAACAACAGGATGCCCAAAAAAGGGTGCAGGGGAACAGCCCCTGCCCCCCAGGTTGGTCCTGACCCGGAGGTTACTCCCCCCCCCATTTTGATTTGCCACGCCACTCGCCCCGAGAAGTCTTCAGCTCCGGGAAAAGTGGCCCTGAAGTGCCTGCCACTGTAGAGTCCTCCTCAGCACGAGCCCGCAGGCAGAGAACAAACGAGCCCGCCCTCCCCCTGCCTCACGATGAGGAGACGGCAGTTGCTTTGCTACATGTTGAGGTCTGCAGCCCTTCCCCCAGCTTTCACAATACTGAGCAACCCGATCCCACTGCTCTGGGAAAAGCAGCCTTGCCTGCCCCTTCAGGGGAGGGGGTGGAGGAAGCTGAACCGAGCAGAATGTCTGACCAGGAGAGAATTCCTGGAGACAGCAATTAAGCAAAGCAGAGGCAGGCTGCAGAAAGAGCAGCTCCTGCGGAGAGGAGCTTCAGTGAGTCTGAAAAGAAGTTTTGCTCATTCTGGAGGACATGAAGCTGGGCCGTGGGGGACTGAACGTCAGAGGCATGCGTGGCAGGGCGCAGGCCCCCCCCGCCAGTCAGGCAGAAAATTTCGGGAGGAGCCCAGTCAAAAAGACTTGCAGGCATGCGGTGAGTGCGGTCATAGGTATTCTGCCCTAAAAAACACTGTAGTGCGGCAGAGGGGAATAAGAGCAGGTCTTACTCCTTTAGGAGGCAGCAGGAGGGTGCACCCATGCAGTAGAACAGGAGCAGAAGTAGAGGGAGCGGAGACGGTTGAGAGAGATTGAGGTGTGGGTGAGGGGAGACTGCCGGGCACTGGCAGCCGTGCAGGGGACACGTTAAGTATGTCGGGTGGATTTCAGGGAGGGGTGGTGGGTGGTTACAAAGGTAACGCCAAACAACAGGGTTTGAGACACGATGAGGACTGGGTTTTTTCGGGGCAAGATACTGGTGGGGGCTTTTCCACTGTTGCAGGTTCGGATGGTGATGTACGATCGAAGCTCCTGAGGAGGGAAAGATGGCAGTCCCGACAAGATAAAAGCCCGGGCAGAGAGGAGGCTGCATCGTCTTTCAGGCAAGATCCAGGCGATGGAGCACCCAGTTTCGGAGGTTTGCAGGGAAGGACAGGTAAAAGCAGTGTGGCGGATAAGACCAATACAGTGGTGAGGAAAAAGAAAGGGAAGAGGGTACATAGTGATAGCTCGTCTGAGAGTTCGGACTCATCCGACTCTTCTTCCTCGGATAGTGGGTCCTCGGGACAGCGTAGAAGAGCTAGCGGTTTGGGCCCGAGCCAGGATATGGGGCACCCAGCCCTGGCGACATTGACTGAGTTATGGGAGGGAGTACCTAGAAGGTTGCGCAGGCGAATTCGCAAGAGAAGATATGTTAACATTTTCAGCTTAGTGGCTGGGCGCAGGGCTGATAATAGAGGGCGTGGGAAAGGGAAAAAGAAAAAAAGGAGGGATTCAGCCAAGCCTAACGTTGCCAAGAATATTCTTAACTGGATAAGGGGATTCCTTCGTTTAGCAAGTGTGGTATGTCACTATCAGCCAGGCCATTATGGGGCGCTACTGGCTTATTGATACAGCATACTGGGGGCATATAAGGATTATGAGGGCTGGGCGTGGCTCAATTATGATGAGCGTTTCAGGGAAAAAATGGCAGGTAACCGGTTTATGTCCTGGGGAACGCAAGATATAAACTTATGGCTTACACAAATGACAAACAAATGCGCTGCTAAAACGGAGCAGGGTGTAAATCTAGGTTTTGGAGCGAGTGGTGCAGCAGGTAGGGGCAGGGGTGGCGAGTTGCAGAGCGTAGGGAACACCACCAAAGGGAACGAGATGAGGGTTTCCCCTGGGGGGGTTGGATGTTTGCTGGAGATATAATAGAACCTCTTGCTTGTTTCCTGAATGTAAATTTAGGCACGCGTGTTCCACTTGTGGTGGAGCCCATCCTGTTTCCCGGTGCCCCCAAGCAGGGCAAACAGGCATTGCGAAAGGAGCAGTGGCAGGGAAGAGACAGTCACAATAAAAAAAAAAAAAAAAAAGAATTTAAAAGGGGGAGGGAAAGGGGTGAGGGTGGGCATGCATACACAGATTCGCTTTCACGATGTTCCCAGCAGAATGCAAGTGGGGACAGATGGCTGCTGAGAGTTTCAAAGGGAAGTACGGGTCGTCATGGGAAGATGAAGAGAGCGAGATGATTCACAACTCGGTCGCACCAGCAACTTGGAAGGCTTACACTGCAGAATTAATGGCGGTGACAGGTTTCTTAACCAATATTGGGTGCCATAACAGGAATGTGTCTGATAGGGAGCTGTGTCAATTCATAATAGCAGCAAAGCAGGCAGGATGCTCGATTGCAACGGTCCGTTCCCATTTAGCGGGTTTCGCTTTTTTCCAAAAGGTACAGGGGTGCCCGAATCCGATGAATAGTTTTAGGGTAAAAAAGGTACTTGGGGGTTGGCAACGAGGTCAGGGTCACAAAGAGGATAAACGGAGGCCTATTCTGTACATTGACTTATGTACATTAGTGGAAGTTCTGCCGCAGATATGTTGGTCCGCGTTTGAAACCTCCATGTTCAGATTAGCCTTCTCCTGGGCCTTTTTCGGAGCCATGAGGATTAGCGAGTTTAGTGGCTCAATCCAGGCAGGCCATTAGGGAAGTGGGAATGCTGAAGTCAAATGTACAGATCGGAGGGTCCGAGGTTAGGTTATTCATTCCAAGATCTAAAACAGATCAGACAGGGAAGGGAGCGGTCGTCGCATTGTTGTGCGATGCCCAGCGGTCAGTTTGCCTGGTCCGGCTGGCACACGGTTATATGCGGTTGCGTCTGAATGTGGAAGGCCCCTTTTTCATTCATGAGGACTCTTTTCCCCTTACACGATTTCAGTTTTCTAAGGTGCTAGGTTTAGCCATCCACAAAGCGGGTGGTGATCCAAGTTATTACAGTTCGCATTCGTTTCGAATAGGGGCGGCCACTGCTGCAGCGGAAGCTGGTTTGTCAGATATGGAGATCAAAGTTTTAGGGCGTTGGAAGTCGGAGGCTTTTAGGTCTTACGTCCGATCTAGCTTCTGCTAGAAGGGGAATGCGGCGAGCACACAAGGGGAAGGACGGGGGGGGGGGAATGAATAACCTAACCGCGGACCCTCCGATATGTTTACTTTTCCTAATTGTTAATTTTTCTTGCAGAGCGTATGGGGGTGAAGAGATTTGAAGGATGTGCCTGGATTGTGGGTCATTCCTACATTCATCCGGCGCAGAGACGAGCAATGAAGCGTCCGTATGGAGAACACTTGGACATTGACAGAGCCGGGTGGCGGGTGTCCTGGTTTAGTAAAAGGGGTATGGGTTGGGACGAGCTATTGCCCTTTTTGTTTGAAAGGATTCAGATGTGGGGAGAGCCCAATTTAATAATTTTTCACTTGGGTGGCAATGATATTGGGTCCAAAACATGCAGAGAGTTATTAACTTGCATGAAAAAAGACCTGTCACAGGTCATGATTCGATGCCCCAGGGTACTGGCTAGGGTGGTCTGATATCATTGTTAGGTTACGTAATAAGGACGAGATGATTTGGCGGGTGGGAGTCAAAAAATTAAATAGACAATTAGGCAAATGGATGGGTTGGGAAGGGGGGTTTTCGATCAGGCATCGGTGGTCTTAGGGGAATGAAGCAGGTTTATTTTCTGGGGACGGAGTACACTTATCAGAAGTAGGCATGGACCTATTCAATAATTCATTACAAGAAGGGCTGGAGAAGGAAATTAGGAAGTGGTAACTGGGCCGCAGTGGGGGGACAAACTGATGTCTTACAGTTTGTTGTGGCGGTAAACCCGAGCCCAAAAAGCTGTATGTTATGGGGCAGTTCATATGAGGGTAATGGAGGGGGGGAAAAAGGCCTCGTGTAGCATGGGGGCGCCGCTGCACGGGGGCACCGGAGAACTATGGGGCCAAAGTTTCCAGTTATCCTACTCTTGCGGGTTACAGGCAGAGTAGGGGAGGGGGGGGGGGGTTGGGGAGGGAAGAAGTCACTTCACCACTAGGGACATGGATGAGGCGAAAAGGGGATGTTAAATGGGGGTGCTGGTTTGGAGGGGTTGTTGGAAAGTTATTAAGTTGTGAGGGCTCGGGTTAAGGTTTACATTAAACTGCGGCCAAGTTGAATACCACTCATGTGTGTGTTTGCAGTTATTGGGGGAATGGGGGCGACAGATTCAAGCAGTATTCCATCCCTATGTTACTTAAGATGTATTTATGTTTTACCTACCATATGGATCAGTTCACCCAATGTGGAGGCTACAAAAGAGACTAATAGCTATTCAGGATAGAGGGCCAAATATTTTAAATCCTATCCTGCTTCAATAAATTCTTACCTGGAGCCCTCATAATGGTAAATAAGTCGCTAATAAATATATAATAAAGCAAGGGTGGCCAACTCTGGTTCTCAAGAACCACAAATAGATCTAGTTTTCAAGATATCCACAATAAATATGCATAACAGATTTGCATACACTGCCTCCACTGTATGCAAATATCATGCACATTCATTGTATATATTTGCATACAATGGATGCAGTGCGTGCAAATCTATCTCATGCATATTCAGACTTATTTGTGGCTTTTTAGAAAGAGTTGGCCACGCCTGCGATAAAACATTGAAGGCTAATCTGGTTCAAAGCTGCAGAATATGTTTTCATCCTCATTAAAATATGCATAAATCTTTTCAGACGTACAAAATTGCTTTGATGTTATATGAGCATCGGGATTGCAGGAGTGGAAATACACAGAGCATGCTTAAATCAGTCCTGTCAGTGCAGACTACTGGCAAGAAGGCAAAACATTTTTTTACCACATTTCAATTATCGCACTGCCTCTGAAACATTTGTCTCGGCTCCATAAGATATAATTAGGGACCTTAGTTTTCAGGGTTTTTTTTTAATTTTACATGGGAAATTCAATGCAACAACAACACAATGGACAAATTAATTTTCCACTGATTTTTCTCCTGCTTGTTATAACAAAGTGTTTTTCCACTGATTTTTTTTTGTTTTGTTATAAGATTGAAATTCCCAGTCGAAATAAAATAAAAACTGAAAACAAACATCCCTAGATGTAATGGGCAAGAAAACAGCAGCAAGATACTTAGAGAAAAATGCCTTGTTAGCACCGGTGTAGTGTGCATGTTTAATTTTGGGGGGATCAAGGGGTTGGGAGGTCACATTAGTGGAGTACTGGTATGAAATTCTTCCCCTCTCCTCTTCATTCCAACTACCATGAATTAGTAATGGAAGAAGGCATGCATTCGTTCTCTACTTCTCACTGACTCACATACAAGGGGGCTGATGCAATACAGCTTGCTCAGCCGAGTGCACTGTTTAACCCACAGTTGGACACGGGTTGTGTAGGTGCTACCTAATCCCCTTATGCATGTTATTACTGTAAACCACATCGGTTGGTTCTATGGTGTCAGAGGATGCAGTTAATATGCAATAAGGGGATTAGTGCCTTCACATTGCACGGCCAATGCGCAGTGAAACTAATAGCGCTCATCACATGCAAATGCATGTTGATGAGACTATTAGGAAATCACCCAAAATGCAAAAAAAAATAAATGTACATCTAAAACGCACAATTTTACACTCAAAAATTAACCCCTGCCTAGAGCAGGCATTAATTGCTGAGCACTCCCAAAAGTTCTACAGAAAAGCAGAAAATACTGCTTTTCTGTACAACCTCCTACTTAAATCATTGCAATATTAAGGAGGAACAAAATCTTTAAAAAAGTGCAGGCAGTCAGGTTCAGGAAATGGACATTCAGGTAAAAGCATCCATTTCCCAAAACCCTGGCTGTGCGCCGATTAGGAAAGCGGAGGCCGATAAATTAGGTGCCTGTTTTCCTAACCGGCGGCTGGCTGACCACTCGCAGGCTCCCGCAGTCGAGGCACTAGGGGCATGCAAGCGACCTTAGCACCTCCTTTACAATGCGACCCCTAATTTGAATATTATATGGTGCCCGTTTTCAATGCAGTTGTTTTGCATCGGCCCCAAAGGAAGGGAGTGAGAAGAAAATAGTGGGAAGTAGTACAGAAGTGAATGGTAAAAGTACAGGGCCAGTAGAACTAGGTAGACTAGCCAGCTTCCTAGAGTGCCACAGTTTTGGAGGCAGTAGAACAGTGGCAGGCCTGTGACAATTGTGACTTTGTTTTTTCCTCCTGTGTGGGCCCAGGAAAGATGGGAAGACGAATGCACAATTGCTGCAACCAGAAGGATCAGGAGCAGTGTTTGCCCCTGAGGCCAAGAAGAAGAAACAGGAGTGTCAGCCTACGCCCTGTGAGAAAAAAATAGTCCCATTGCCTGCGTGGGATGAAGCTTGTGCATCCAGAGGGGAAGAAGTGTGTATGTGTGAGCATTTAAGAGTGTGAATAAGCTTGTGTGTGAATGTATATAAAAGAGAGGACAAAGTCTGTGTGTAGCCCCCCTCCCCCCACTAATTCACAACAATACCAGGGTGACTGTAAATCGAAAGTTCCCAGATAAGAAGAGCAGGGGAATTTCTTTTTTTCTTAATAGAATTAATTATTGGCTTTTTTTTCTAAAAATCTATAGACAAAAGACTTGTGTCATGTCAGTCAGTCAGTCACCCTGTCATGTCTGTATTTGGCCACTGGTGGTGTCCAGAACAGTGGAAGGTGCACTTTGCAAAGACAATCTACTCCATCTGCACATACATCCCTGTCTGTCAACAGGGTAAATGTATCATCAGTACATGCTAGAGATATAAAGTTCCTGGATGGAATAAATGACATTTTTATGGAGCAATTGGTTCAGGAACCGACAAGAGAGGGAACAATTTTAAATCTAATTCTCAGTGGAGCACAGGATTTGGTGAGAGAGGTAACGGTGGTGGGGCCACTTGGCAATAGTGATAATATGATCAAATTTGATTTAATGACTGGAAGGGGGACAGTAAGCAAATCCACGGCTCTTGTGCTAAACTTTCAAAAGGGAAACTTTGATAAAATTAGAAAAATTGATAGAAAAAACCTGAAAGGAGCAGCTACAAAGGTAAAAAGTGTGCAAGAGGTGTGGTCATTGTAAAAAAATACCATCCTAGAAGCCCAGTCCAGATGTATTCCACACATTAAAAAAGATGGAAAGAAGGCAAAATGATTACCAGCATGGTTAAAAGGGGAGGTGAAAGAAGCTATTTTAGCCAAAAGATCTTCATTCAAAAATTGGAAGAAGGATCCAACAGAAGAAAATAGGATAATGCATAAGCGTTGGCAAGTTAAATGTAAGACATTGATAAAACAGGCTAAGAGAGAATTTGAAAAGAAGTTGGCTGTACAGGCAAAAACTCACAGGAAAAACTTTTTTAAATATATCGGAAGCAGAAAGCCTGTGAGGGAGTCAGCTGGACTGTTAGATGATCAAGGGGTTAAAGGGGCACTTAGAGAAGATAAAGCCATCGCGGAAAGATTAAATGATTTCTTTTCTTCGGTGTTTACTGAAGAGGATGTTGGGGAGGTACCTGTACTGGAGAAGGTTTTCAATGGTAATGATTCAGATGGACTGAACCAAATCACGGTGAACCTAGAAGATGTGGTAGGCATGATTGACAAACTGAAGAGTAGTAAATCACCTGGACCGGATGGTATATATCCCAGAGTTCTGAAGGAACTCAAAAATGAAATTTCAGACCTAGTAGTAAAAAATCTGTAACCTATCATTAAAATCATCCATTGTACCTTATTTTTTATTTTATTTATTTGTGTTTTTCTATACCGGCATTCACGGGAGTTCGTATCATGTCGGTTTACATAAAACAAGGGGTGATCAATACATTATAACGTACATAACTAAAACATAAGAGTATACATTACAGGAGTATAACAAGTGTACCTGAAGACTGGAGGATAGCTAATGTAACCCCAATATTTAAAAAGGGCTCCAGGTGCGATCCGGGAAACTACAGACCGGTTAGCCTTACTTCAGTGCCAGGAAAAATAGTGGAAAGTGTTCTAAACATCAAAATCACAGAACATATAGAAAGACATGGTTTAATGGAACAAAGGGAGCGGCCTTGGAGGGAACAGGCAGCGCGCGCTGGGCTCGGCGCGCGCAGGTTGCACAAATGTGCACCCCCTTGCACGCGCCGACCCTGGATTTTATAAGATACGCGCGTATCTTATAAAATCCAGCGTACTTTTGTTTGCGCCTGGTGCGCAAACAAAAGTACGCGATCGCGCAATTTTTTAAAATCTACCCTTAAGTGAACTTAATAGCAGGTAATGGACTTCTCCTCCAAGAACTTATCCAATCCTTTTTTAAACACAGCTATACTACCTGCACTAACCACATCCTCTGGCAACAAATTCCAGATTTTAATTGTGCATTGAGTAAAAAAGAACTTTCTCCGATTAGTTTTAAATGTGCCCCATGCTAACTTCATGGAGTGCCCCCTAGTCTTTCTATTATCCGAAAGAGTAAATAACCGATTCACATCTACCCGTTCTAGACCTCTCATAATTTTAAACACCTCTATCATATCCCCCCTCAGCCGTCTCTTCTCCAAGCTGAAAAGTCCTAACCTCTTTAGTCTTTCCTCATAGGGGAGCTGTTCCATTCCCCTTATCATTTTGGTTGCCCTTCTCTGTACTTTCTCCATCGCAATTATATCTTTTTTGAGATGCGGCGACCAGAATTGTACACAGTATTCAAGGTGCGGTCTCACCATGGAGCGATACAGAGGCATTATGACATTTTCCGTTTTATTCACCATTCCCTTTCTAATAATTCCCAACATTCTGTTTGCTTTTTTGACTGCCGCAGCACACTGAACCGACGATTTCAATGTGTTATCCTCTATGACACCTAGATCTCTTTCTTGGGTTGTAGCACCTAATAAGGAACCCAACATTGGGTAATTATAGCATGGGTTATTTTTCCCTATATGCATCACCTTGCACTTATCTGTTGCGGTCTCGGTCGCCACGCTGGCGCCCGAGGCCTTACCTTCCTCCCGAGTCCCGGGGAGCTGCCGCGTTCCGCAGGCCTGCAGGGCCTTCGGGCGCCATGCGCCGGCTCTCACGCTGCCGCTGGCGTGCCCTCACGGCCAGTCCCGCCCCCAGGCGCGCGCGCGACTGTCCTCCACTTTTAAAGGGACCAGCGCGGGAAAACCCGGCTCCTCCCTTCTATGACGTCAGACGCGGCAGGGCTATTTAAGCCCTGCAGTCCCTTCCCTTCTTTGCCTTGCAACGAGGTTCACTACTTCCTGTAGTTCTCAGTTGCGTTCCTGGATTGCCTGTTACCTGCCTGACTCTGCTTTGCCTGACTCCGCTTTGCCTGTTACCTGCCTTGACTTCGGATTGCCTGACTTCGCCTGCCTGCTGCCTGCCTTGACCACGGTTTGCCTGACTCCGCTTGCCTGCTGCCTGCCTTGACCACAGATTGCCTGACTCCGCCTGCCTGCTACCTGCCTTGACTCCGGTTCGTTAGGTTCGACCTGCTTGTCTTCAGCCTGCCTTGACCTCGGTCCGTGTTCCCGTCCTCTGCTTGCTCACTGCCTGCCCAGACTCCAGACCGGACTCCACTCCTGGGTTTCTTCGTTCTCACCTAAGTCCCAGCGGTCCGGGTCCCTACGGGCTTCTCCTGGGGGGATCTCGGACTTCCAGGGCGAAGTCTCCTAAGTCCTAGCAACCCGGGCTCCCACAGCTCCTCTGGAGGAGTCTCGGGTTTCCAGGTGAAGATCCTCTTGCCCAGTGGGAGTTCTGCCTACCGACTGTTCCCTCGGTCCGGTCGGCCCAAGGATCCACATCCGGGTTTTCGCCAGCACAACAGTTTGCAAGGCCATGGATCCGGCAGACCTCGACAGGCTACAGGCCATTCCGGGTTTGGCCCAGCGGTTGGTGCAGCAACAACAAGTCCTGGATTCCCTGGCTGCTACAGTAGAGTGGCTGGCGTCTCGCATGGATACCGAGCCGCCCGCACCCGTTCCAGTACCGGCACCTGTTCCTGCACCACTGGTAACCCTACAGACCCCTACGCAGCTCCCAGCGCCCTCTCGCTATGCCGGGGATGCCAAAGCGTGTCGAGGGTTTTTAAATCAATGTTATGTGCGCTTTGCACTACTGCCTAACCAGTTTCCTACTGATGGTACCAAGGTGGCGTACATTTTTGCCCTTCTGGACGGACGGGCCCTGAATTGGGCTTCCCCCATGTGGGAGAATAATGATCCTGCACTGGGGGACTTGAATCGCTTTGTGGAAGAGTTCAAAGCGGCCTTCGATGAGCCAGCACGACAGGCTTCCGCTACCTCAGAGTTACTTCAGCTCCGGCAAGGGTCACGGACTTTGGCAGACTACGCATTGGAGTTTCGCACCCTTGCCCACGAGGTAGGCTGGCAGGATGAGGCTCTCCGGGGTGTGTTCCTGGAAGGCTTAGCCGGCCGTATTAAGGACGAACTAGCGGCTCGGGATCTGCCGGAGACCCTGAGTTCCCTGATTGACTTAGCGGGTCGTATTGATCGGCGTTTGCAGCAGAGGGCGAAAGAGGGGCGCCCTTTCCGACGTTCGACGTCCGTGATTCCCAGGTCCTCGAATTCGGGTTCGAGTTCGGGGTCACGAGGAACTACTTCTTCACCTACAACTGCCGCCGACGAGCCCATGCAAGTGGGTCGTTCGTCTTTATCTCCCGAAGAAAGGCAGCGACGCCGGGACTTGAGACTGTGCCTGTACTGTGGAGGAAAGGGCCATTACCTTGCCCAGTGTAAAGAACGGGCGGAAAACTCCCGCGCCTAGGTGTAAAGGAGGAGTGTCCCCTAGGCTGCCTTAGTCCTGCTCCTCAATGTACTATGCCAGTAACCTTGGATTATCCAGGTGGTTCTTTCCTCACGCAAGCCCTTGTTGACTCAGGGGCTGGAGGCAACTTCATTACTAAAGACTTGGTGCAACAGTTGAATCTCCCTATGCGACCTAGGACTCCTGCCTTGCGGATAACCTCTATTCAGGGTACTCCTTTATCAGGGTGCATCTCCACCGAGACCGTCCCGTTAATTTTGCAGACGGGCTTGTTACACACAGAAGAGATTTCCTTGCTAGTGTTGGAGAGAGCAGTACATCCGGTGGTTCTCGGGTTACCCTGGCTTCAGAAACACTCTCCTGTGATTCGCTGGAAAGATTTTCAGATTACCCAGTGGAGTTCGGAGTGTTTCCAATCCTGCCTCCAAGTGAAAAGATTCCAACGGATTCCGCTGGCCCACACCGTACCGGTACTACCGGCTCCGTATGCTGACTTTCAGGATGTTTTTTCCAAGGAAAAAGCGGAATTGTTACCGCAACACCGACCTTTTGACTGTGCAATAGAGTTGCTTCCGGGTACTACTCCCCCACGGGGACGAGTTTATCCCTTGTCTCAGCCAGAGACCCGGGCCATGTCCGAATATATCACTGAGAATCTGGCTAAAGGCTTCATACGCCCTTCCAAGTCCCCCGCCGGAGCAGGTTTCTTTTTTGTTGCCAAAAAAGACGGAGGCTTGCGGCCTTGCATTGATTACCGTGGGCTCAATGCTATCACCAAGAAGAACCGGTACCCGCTTCCCCTCATTCCGGAGTTGTTGGACAGACTCCAAGGAGCACAAGTCTTCACGAAATTGGATCTCCGCGGCGCTTATAATCTGGTTCGAATCCGTCCCAGGGACGAATGGAAGACGGCGTTCAACACCCGGGACGGCCATTATGAATATCTAGTAATGCCGTTTGGACTGTGCAACGCTCCCGCTGTTTTTCAGCACTTAATGAATGAGATTCTGCGTGACTTATTGCATTCCTGCGTGATCGTCTATTTGGACGACGTTTGTATGCCAAGTTCGAAAAATGTCTCTTTGAACAATAGTCGTTACCCTTCCTTGGGTTTATTGTGTCTTCTACAGGTTTCCAGATGGACCCCAGCAAGGTAACCGCCATCAGGAAGTGGCCCCGACCTGAGGGGTTGAAAGCATTACAACGCTTTTTGGGGTTTGCTAACTTCTATAGACACTTTATTCCTCAGTACTCCCGCTTGGTGGCTCCTTTAACCGCACTAACTCGGAAAGGGGCAAACACTCGCCTCTGGCCTGAGGGAGCTTGTGAGGCTTTCGAACTATTAAAGGAGGCGTTCCTCCAGGATACCTGTTTACGCCACCCAGATCCAACACGGCCCTTCTTTGTTGAGGTCGATGCCTCTAACATTGCTGTGGGAGCGGTCCTCTCACAGGTCTCTAACTCCGGACATCTCCTACCCTGCTCCTATTTTTCTAAGAAGTTCTCCTCTGCCGAGTGCAATTACAGCATTGGGGATAAGGAGTTGCTGGCGGTCAAACTTGCGCTGGAGGAATGGAGACAGTGGTTGGAAGGCTCCCTCCATCCGGTTACAATTTATACAGATCACAAAAACCTGGAGTTCCTTAACCAGGCCCAACGTCTTAATCCTCGACAAGCACGATGGTCCCTTTTCTTTAACCGTTTTAATTTCATTCTGAAGTACCGACCCGCGTTGAAGAATGTACGGGCCGACGCACTCTCCCGTTATGAGCTTCAGGAGGAGAAGGAAGACCTCCCACAACACATCATAGATCCCGCTAAAATCCAGTTAGCTAGCACCACAGTTTCCACTCTTGGACGAGTGGTGGTTTCCCACAAAGACCGCAGAAGGGTGTTAGCTTGGGCCCATGACTCGCTTTCTGGGGGTCACGCCGGCAGGGAGAGGACGCTCGACCTGCTTAGCCGCTATTATTGGTGGCCTTGAATGCGACAAGACGTCCGAGTATATGTTGACTCATGCCCAGTATGTGCCCGGCAAAAACCGCCCAGTGGTCGGCCCTGGGGCCTCCTGCAGCCGCTGCCTATTCCCGTGGAACCATGGTCCCACATAGCCACGGACTTTGTAGTGGATCTGCCCCCCTCGGAAGGCAATACGGTGATTTGGGTAACTGTAGACCGTTTTTCTAAGATGATTCGCCTGGTACCCTTGCCTAAGCTGCCCTCTGCACCTGAACTCGCACTCCTGTTCACTACCCACGTCTTCCGGGCTCACGGTCTACCACAGAGTATCGTATCGGATCGAGGGCCACAGTTCACGGCTCGTTTTTGGCGTGCCCTTTGCAGAAAATTTGGGGTCCAATTAAACTTATCCACGGCCTTTCACCCCCAGACTAATGGTCAGACAGAGCGCACGAACCGCACTCTTAAAGCCTTCCTTCGCAGTTTTATCTCCGAAAAAGGGAATAACTGGACTTCTCTCCTGCCTTGGGCAGAGTTCGCCTACAACAACCATACCCATGCTGCCACTGGACAAACCCCTTTCCAGATTGTGTATGGACGTCACCCAAGACCTCCTTTGCCGCTTCCGATTTCCATTCCATCACCTGCTGCCTTAGCCACAGCACGGCAAGTACATCATCTCTGGAAGAGGATTCAACTCAAACTGACCACCGCAGCAAAAAGGTCCCAGCAGTATACCAACCGTCATCGACGACCAGCGCCAGTTTTTCTGCCAGGTACCAAGGTGTGGTTAAGCACTCGGAACCTCCAACTACCTAACCGCTCTCGTAAGATGGCCCCTCGATACTGCGGGCCTTTTCAGGTTGCGGAGCGTATTGGTACCGTTTCCTACAGACTTCGCCTTCCGTCTTCTCTTCGCATCCACAACGTGTTCCACGTATCCTTGCTGAAACCGGTGGTACTGTCCCGGTACCATCATCCTTCCACGGATGCGCTATCCTCCTCTACATCTTCCGAGACTACGTATCAGGTACGAGAAGTCCTGGACGTTCGCTTCCATGCCCGTCGCTGGGAATACCTACTGGCATGGGAGGGGTGTGGCTCCGAAGAGGACTCTTGGGAGCCAGCTCGAAACATCTTGGACAAATCATTGCTCACTCAATTTCATTTGGACCATCCCGGGAAACCTGGTCCTCGGCGGAGGGGGCGTAAGAAGGGGGGTACTGTTGCGGTCTCGGTCGCCACGCTGGCGCCCGAGGCCTTACCTTCCTCCCGAGTCCCGGGGAGCTGCCGCGTTCCGCAGGCCTGCAGGGCCTTCGGGCGCCATGCGCCGGCTCTCACGCTGCCGCTGGCGTGCCCTCACGGCCAGTCCCGCCCCCAGGCGCGCACGCGCGACTGTCCTCCACTTTTAAAGGGACCAGCGCGGGAAAACCCGGCTCCTCCCTTCTATGACGTCAGACGCGGCAGGGCTATTTAAGCCCTGCAGTCCCTTCCCTTCTTTGCCTTGCAACGAGGTTCACTACTTCCTGTAGTTCTCAGTTGCGTTCCTGGATTGCCTGTTACCTGCCTGACTCTGCTTTGCCTGACTCCGCTTTGCCTGTTACCTGCCTTGACTTCGGATTGCCTGACTTCGCCTGCCTGCTGCCTGCCTTGACCACGGTTTGCCTGACTCCGCTTGCCTGCTGCCTGCCTTGACCACGGATTGCCTGACTCCGCCTGCCTGCTACCTGCCTTGACTCCGGTTCGTTAGGTTCGACCTGCTCGTCTTCAGCCTGCCTTGACCTCGGTCCGTGTTCCCGTCCTCTGCTTGCTCGCTGCCTGCCCAGACTCCAGACCGGACTCCACTCCTGGGTTTCTTCGTTCTCACCTAAGTCCCAGCGGTCCGGGTCCCTACGGGCTTCTCCTGGGGGGATCTCGGACTTCCAGGGCAAAGTCTCCTAAGTCCTAGCAACCCGGGCTCCCACAGCTCCTCTGGAGGAGTCTCGGGTTTCCAGGTGAAGATCCTCTTGCCCAGTGGGAGTTCTGCCTACCGACTGTTCCCTCGGTCCGGTCGGCCCAAGGATCCACATCTGGGTTTTCGCCAGCACAACACTTATCCACATTAAATTTCATCTGCCATTTGGATGCCCAATTTTCCAGTCTCACAAGGTCTTCCTGCAATTTATCACAATCTGCTTGTGATTTAACTACTCTGAACAATTTTGTGTCATCTGCAAATTTGATTATCTCACTCATCGTATTTCTTTCCAGATCATTTATAAATATATTGAAAAGTAAGGGTCCCAATACAGATCCCTGAGGCACTCCACTGACCACTCTCTTCCACTGAGAAAATTGTCCATTTAATCCTACTCTCTGTTTCCTGATTGATTCAAATGAAAGGAGGAGACTACCTTCAGAAGGAAGGAAGGATCCACAAGGAAGCTTTTGGCTCCCCCTCCAACATCCTCTTCAGTAAACACCGAAGCAAAGAAATTGTTTAATCTTTCCATGATGGCCTTATCTTCTCTAAGTGCCCCTTTAACCCCTCGATCATCTAATGGTCCAACTGACTCCCTCACAGGTTTTCTGCTTCAGATAAGTTGGGAGTTTGTTTACCCGGAAGATCTTTTACATAGAAAATTGTGATAATGTTTTATACTGCTTCTAATGAAAAAAGTTGAGACCTTGTTTCCTCACAAACATAGTACGCGATCACTGACAAATGTCTATTGAGAAGTTTATTATGCATTTTGGACATTGAAAGCTTTTTAAAAAAATCTTTTTTGCAACGAGATTAACACACAATTTCACTTATTCACGCTCAAAAATAAAATGAATGGAGGAAGGAACGTTAATGATTAAAATCATTGAATAACACCGGGATGGTGGTGTTTAAATACAATATATGAATCGTTCCTACTATCCTAAAAGCTTTTTTCAGCTATTGTCCTTTTGAAAAAGCCGGTTAACATATAGACAATATCGCTGAGATCTCAGGTAGATCCAAAACAGTTTTGGTGAAATCTTTCAAACATTCTAAAAAAATTATCTCTTATTAAGAGGTGATATTGTTATTTGTTTTGATAACATTCACTGCTATACATTCTCCCATCTTACTTCTTAGACTTCTGGTATTAGCATACAAACATTTAAAGTTTGGTTTTTGTTTGTATTTTCATTCTGCTTTTTAATTGATAGGGATAAGTTAGAATTTTTTTAGCTCAGGTGAGTTTTTAGTTACAGGCACTTGGACTACTTTTCTTATTAATGGACCCTCACTGTTGGGATGCCCTAATACTAATATATCATTAGTATCCTTTGAAGATACCTCTCACCGAACCATGTGCTGCTGAGCGACTGTCGGCTTTCCCCTTTGTTCTAGTTTAAAAGCTGCTCTATCTCCTTTTTAAAGGTTAGCGCCAGCAGTCTGGTTCCACCCTGGGTAAGGTGGAGCCCATCCCTTTGAAAGACTCCCCCTTCCCCAAAAGGCGCCCCAGTTCCTTACAAAACTGAATCCCTCTTCCTTGCACTATCGTCTCATCCACGCATTGAGACTCCGGAGCTCTGTCTGCCTCTGGGGACCTGCGCGTGGAACAGGGAGCATTTCAGAGAATGCTACCCTGAAGATTCTGGATTTAAGCTTTCTACCTGAGCCTAAATTTGGCTTCCAGAGCCTCCCTCCCACATTTTCCTATGTCAGTGGTGCCTACATATACCAAGACAGCCGGCTTCTCCCCAGCACTTCTAAAATCCTATCTAAGTGAAGTGTGAGGTCCGCCACCTTCACACCAGGTAGACATGTTACCAGGCAATCCTCACGTCCACCCGCTACCTGGCTGTCTACATTCCTAAAAAACGAATCACCAACTATGACGACTGACCTAACCCTTCCCCTCCTGGGCAGTAGGCCTTGGAGACACATCCTCGGTGCAAAAGTTCAATGCACTACCTGGAGAGCAGGCCCTTGCTACAGGAACCTTTCCTGCTGAACCAGGTTGATGATCTCCAATCATGAGACCTTGTTCCTCCAAGGCAGCACCAGGGCTGCCAGTCTGAAGATGAGACTTGGCTACTATGTCCCTGAAGGGGTTACTGAGCTCTTCCCTTGCAATATATATAGTGCTTCTAAGGTAAATTAGTGCAAAACAATCCCTTTGGAGATTTACACTACAGTTAGTTGTCCTGAGTGACTCACTGCTGCTCTGATTAACAAATGATGGTACCTAATCAAATCAATCATGTTGCATCTGAGGTGCTCCCTTAGGCCGATGTGGGGTTGACGCAACCCTTAGGTAAGGACCTATGGGTCCCCACCATCGGCAGGTGGAGTGGGCTGATAGGCAGAGGCCACTGGAGCTTCACCTATATCAGCCCTCGTTCCCCGCTGGTTGAACCTTTGGGTGCCGGGGCCGGCAGGACTTAGGTGGGCCTCTGTGTATAGTTGCAGGAGAAGTTGGTTCAGCTCAGAGACAGCAGGCGAGAGATGGTACAGTCTTACTTCGACTGGATAATGTCCTAGAAACTTGGACTCCAATGGAACGAAGGCAGACAGGGGGCGCTTGAGCAAAGATAGGCCAAAGCCTGATGAATCCACTTCCAGGGAGTAGGCAGAAGAGGCGTCCAATGGCAGGCTTGAGTCAGGGCTGGCGGTGATCCAGAGGCAGTGGCAAGCAAGGCTGAGGTCTGATCACGGAGATGGTCAAGAACGTAGTCAAGCAAAGCTGAGGTCTGATCACGGAGAGAGTCAATAGCGTAGTCAAGCAAAGCTGAGGTCTGATCACGGAGAGAGTCAATAGCGTAGTCAGATGAAGCAAAGGTCTGAGTCTGGAGACAGGATGTAGCATAGTCAGGTGAAGCAAAGGTCTGGGTCTGGAGATAGGCTGTAGCATAGTCAGGCGAAGCAGAGGTCTGGGTCTGGAGAAAGGCTGTAGCGTAGTCAGGAGAAGCAGAGGTCTGGGTCTGGAAATAGTCAATGGCAACGTCGAGCAAAGCAAAGTCAAAGTCCTTGTAGTCAATCTGAAGCATAAGCAGGGCGGGAACGAAGAGACAGGAACCAGGAACAATGAGGAACAGGAACATAGGAATGAGACGAATCTCTAAGTAGCAACGAGTACTCGACCAGCGAGAAGACCTGTTGCAAAGGCAACGCTAGGGAGCGAAGCCCGAGCTTAAATACTATGGATAAGTTGACGTCATCATCCAGGGCTGCGGCTAGGTTCCCGCCGCGGTCCCTAAAGGATCAGCGATGGGCGTGGTGCGAGTAGTGGCATCTCTCCGCAGGCCACGCAGAGATGCCCGATGAGCAGTGGCAGCATGACCGGGAATGCCGGGGACTGTAGCAGAGTTGGAGGCACCGGGGGAGGCCAGAGGATGGAGCTGGCGGCCCACTGCCGCCAGCGAGGATGAACCAGAGGCTGGAGTCCCTGTGGGAAGGTGAGGGGGCCATGCAGCGGGTCTGCCGCGGATGGCACACATAACAAATCTCACAACCTTAACACTTCAGTTAGTCAGCCAGAGTGACTCACTGCTCTCTTGATTAACAAATGTTGGTACCTAATCAAACCAAATCACACTACTTTAACACCTTTCCAAGGTGAGTAACTTAACTTTACTTTTCAACCTTTTTACTTAGGTATACACTGCTCCTAGCTAATTTCTAGCTTCTGGCTACTGGTTTTTTTTTTATACAAACACTCTAACTTCTGCTTATTAGCTGCCTTACTGACTGACTATTTAAAAATACAGTCTAATTTCTGTTTATTCGCTGCCTTACTATTAAAAGCACAAACACACTAAATAATATTCCCCAATAGTTAACTTTGCCCCATACTTTTAAAAAAGAAAACTTCCCAAGCAAAACTTACTGATTCCTTTCAGCCACTAGCAAGGTGATCCTCTGCTCTCAGTGCTCCCACTGGATTCTTGTTATCAATCAGGGTTGATACTATCCAGAATTTGCAGGAGTAATCCAATTACAATACATTCTTTATGAACATGCACTAACTCTCAAACTTCAAAAAGGAACACAAGAATTTTTCTCCTATTTCACCTCTAATAACTCTCAGTTGTCATTGGCCACCTTTTCTCTGGATGCACAGAGTTAGTACAACAAAGGACTTTGATTTCTGAAACAGTATGCTGAGGAAATAATTTTCAGTAATTTACTGAGTTGACAGAAGAATTTGGAATACCAACTCATACTCATTATCTTTTTCTGCAGCTCTGTAAGGATATATCTGTGTAGGGATATATTTAGAAACAGGGGAGAGATTAGGTCATTACTAGCTAAAAACAGGATGGAAATAACTCTCACTAGAAGGGATTTTGGTATATTTTTATGATGTTCACTGCTTTAATTTATTAAAAGAAAGGTAGTTACCGTATTTTTCGCTCCATAAGACGCACATTTTTCCCCCCAAAAGTGGGGGGGAAATGTATGTGCGTCTTATGGAGCGAATATTAAAAAAAAACTAAAAATCTAACAAACCACCCCCCCCCCCCGACTCCCCCAAGACCTGCCAACTTAATTTACTACAACCCCCCACCCTCCTGACCCCCCCAAGACCTGCCAAACGTCCCTGGTGGTCCAGCGGGGGTCCAGGAGCGGTCCGGGAACGATCTCCTCGGCTTCGGCCGTCGGCTGCCAGTAAACAAAATGGCGCCGACGGCCCTTTGCCCTCACTATGTCACTGAGACCGACCAATAGCAGCAGTCTGTCCCAGTGACATAGTGAGGGCAAAGGGCCGTCGGCGCCATTTTGATTACTGGCAGCCGACGGCCCTTTGCCCTTACTATGTCACAGGGACTACCGCTGCCATTGGTCGGTCCCAGTGACATAATGAGGGCAAAGGACCGTTGGTGCCATTTTGATTACTGGCAGCCGACGGCCCAAGCCCAGGAGATCGCTCTCGGACCGCTCCTGGACCCCTGCTGGACCACCAGGGACGTTTGGCAGGTCTTGGGGGGGTTAGGAGGGTGGGGGGTTGTAGTAAATTAAGTCGGCAGGTCTTGGGGGGGTCAGAAGGGTGGGGGTTGTAGTAAATTAAGTCGGCAGGTCTTGGGAGGTGGGTCAGGAGGGTGGGGGTTGTTAATTAATTTAAAGGGTTGGGATGGGGATTTTTTGGGGGGGAGGGGTTCACAGAGAAAGAAAAGTTTTCCGATCTGAGGAGTGGACCGAAATGGCCCTCCCCAGACCCGAAAACAAAATGGGGAGAAAAAAAAAAAGCTATGCACTCCCCTAATTTGCTCTATAAGACGCCCAGACGCAGAGCCGGTTTAGCACAAATTTTATTTTTTTTTTATTTTCCCCCTCTGAATCCTAGGTGCGTCTTATGGTCAGGTGCGTCTTATGGAGCAAAAAATACGATCAAAAATAAACTATGAAAGTTTACAGGTTTATTGTTATTTATGTGAGGAAGGGCAAAAAACTGAAACAAGTGTTTCTGAGAGAAACAGATGGAACTTAAATTTTTTCTGAAGACTAGAATGACATAAGGTGCACTATCTAGAACAGAGCTTTCCAAACTGTGTGTCAGGACACGTTAGTGTGTCGCCTGCAGTGTGCAGGTGTGTCGCGCAAGCCCGGTCAAATCTGATGCGAGTTTGGGCTTTTTTTTTTTCTAGAGATTCACTTTTTTTTTTCAGTTTATGGGTTGCTTATTATTGGGTGATTTTTGCTGTCAATCGCGTTTTTTTGGGGGGCTTGGTGGGTGGAACGAGCCCAGCCATCCTTGCATTGGCTGCTGCTGCCGATGAGGCCTGGCCATGAGGAGTACTGACTGCAAGCAGCAGTGTCTGGTGATCATGGAAGGGAGTGAAGCACTTAACTGGCAACAATCAAAAAGACGAGGTACATGAGTGTGGGGGCCAGACATGTGCTGGGGGGAGAGAGATGAGTGGGGGGCAAACGTGCTGGGGGGACAGACATGTGCTTGAGGGGGAGAGATATGAGTGTGTGGGGGCCAGACATGTACTGGGGGGAGGAGAGAGATGAGTGTGTGGGGGATAGATAATTTGTTTTATTATTGTTTCTCATAAATTATAACAATAACATGAATCTTGGAATATATATTTTTAATATAAATTTAAGGTTTTCATGAGATAGGTTGTGTCGTGAAACATTTTATTTATGTATATATTTAAGGAAACATACATAAATTGTCGAAATATGTTTCGTTCGTTTAACCTTTAACCTCTGGTTTACTAGTAGACTGAATTACCGTGTCGTGAAATTATGTTTGTCTAAAAAGTGTGTCACCAACTTGAAAAGTTTGGAAAGCTCTGATCTAGAAGCTTTCACTATGCAATAAAAACAGAGAATTAATGAATAAACTTTTACACAGAACTTAGATATTTACCTTACTTTTGTAAATTTAGTAGTTTAAGTCCATTGTGTTGGAGAAGTTGCAGGATGCAAGTCTCATATTTACACATGTGATGGGAATGTGTTTAGAAGGGATCTGGATGGATGTACAGAAGGACGAGAGAGGGAGCAATTTTAGATCTAATTCTCAGTGGAGCACAGGACTTGGTGAGAGAGGTAACAGTGGTGGGGCCGCTTGGCAATAGTGATCATAATATGATCAAATTTTATTTAATGACTGGAAGAGGAACAGTGTGCAAATCCAAGGCTCTCGTGCTAAACTTTCAAAAGGGAAACTTTGATAAAATGAGAAATAGTTAGAAAAAAACTGAAAGGAGCAGCTACAAAAGTAAAAAATGTCCAAGAGGCGTGGTCATTGTTAAAAAATACCATTCTAGAAGCACAGTCCAGATGTATTCCACACATTAAGAAAGGTGGAAAGAAGGCAAAACGATTACCGGCATGGTTAAAAGGGGAGGTGAAAGAAGCTATTTTAGCCAAAAGATCTTCATTCAAAAATTGGAAGAAGGATCCAACAGAAGAAAATAGGATAAAGCATAAATATTGGCAAGTTAAATGTAAGACATTGATAAGACAGGCTAAGAGAGAATTTGAAAAGAAGTTGGCTGTAGAGGCAAAAACTCACAGTAAAAACTTTTTAAAATATATCCGAAGCAGAAAGCCTGTGAGGGAGTCAGTTGGACCGTTAGATGATCGAGGGGTTAAAGGGGCACTTAGAGAAGATAAGGCCATCGCGGAAAGATTAAATGATTTCTTTGCTTCGGTGTTTATTGAAGAGGATGTTGGGGAGGTACCCATAATGGAGAAGGTTTTCATGGGTAATGATTCAGATGGACTGAATCAAATCACAGTGAACCTAGAAGATGTGGTATGCCTGATTGACAAACTGAAGAGTAGTAAATCACCCAGACCGGATGGTATACACCCCAGAGTTCTGAAGGAACTAAAAAATGAAATTTCAGACCTATTAGTAAAAATTTGTAACTTATCATTGAAGTCATCCATTGTACCTGAAGACTGGAGGATAGCAAATGTAACCCCAATATTTAAAAAGTGCTCCAGGGGTGATCCGGGAAACTACAGACCGGTTAGCCTGACTTCAGTGCCAGGAAAAATAGTGGAAAGTGTTCTAAACATCAAAATCACAGAACATATAGAAAGACATGGTTTAATGGAACAAAGTCAGCATGGCTTTACCCAGAGCAAGTCTTGCCTCACAAATCTGCTTCACTTTTTTGAAGGAATTAATAAACATGTGGATAAAGGTGAACTGGTAGATATAGTATACTTGGATTTTCAGAAGGCGTTTGACAAAGTTCCTCATGAGAGGCTTCTAGGAAAAGTAAAAAGTCATGGGATAGGTGGTGATGTCCTTTCATGGATTGCAAACTGGCTAAAAGACAGGAAACAGAGAGTAGGATTAAATGGACAATTTTCTCAGTGGAAGGGAGTGGACAGTGGAGTGTCTCAGGGATCTGTATTGGGACCCTTACTTTTCAATATATTTATAAATGATCTGGAAAGAAATACGACGAGTGAGATAATCAAATTTGCAGATGACACAAAATTATTCAGAGTAGTTAAATCACAAGCGGATTGTGATAAATTGCAGGAAGACCTTGTGAGACTGGAAATTTGGGCATCCAAATGGCAGATGAAATTTAATGTGGATAAGTGCAAGGTGATGCATATAGGGAAAAATAACCCATGCTATAATTACACAATGTTGGGTTCCATATTAGGTGCTACAACCCAAGAAAGAGATCTAGGTGTCATAGTGGATAACACATTGAAATCATCGGTTCAGTGTGCTAAGGCAGTCAAAAAAGCAAACAGAATGTTGGGAATTATTAGAAAGGGAATGGTGAATAAAACGGAAAATGTCATAATGCCTCTGTATCGCTCCATGGTGAGACCGCACCTTGAATACTGTGTACAATTCTGGTCGCCGCATCTCAAAAAAGATATAATTGCGATGGAGAAGGTACAGAGAAGGGCTACCAAAATGATAAGGGGAATGGAACAACTCCCCTATGAGGAAAGACTAAAGAGGTTAGGACTTTTCAGCTTGGAGAAGAGACGGCTGAGGGGGGATATGATAGAGGTGTTTAAAATCATGAGAGGTCTAGAACGGGTAGGTGTGAATCGGTTATTTACTCTTTCGGATAGTAGAAAGACTAGGGGGCACTCCATGAAGTTAGCATGGGGCACATTTAAAACTAATCGGTGAAAGTTCTTTTTTACTCAACGCACAATTAAACTCTGGAATTTGTTGCCAGAGGATGTGGTTAGTGCAGTTAGTATAGCTGTGTTTAAAAAAGGATTGGATAAGTTCTTGGAGAAGTCCATTACCTGCTATTAAGTTCACTTAGAGAATAGCCACTGCAATTGCCACTGCCATCCCACTGATGCCAGATCAAGACAGTACATATGCCACAAAAGATACGCTAGCAGATGCACTAGCTTATGTTACACCCATCTACATTGGTCGCTGTTCCATGTACTAATTTTACTTAATTTTAATCTTAATTAATTTTAACGAATTTTACTTTTTACCCTATTTTATCCTACTTATTTATTCTACTCATTTTGGTTCATCTTTTAACATTGTTCAAGGATTCATTTATTTCTATGTAATACTTTTGTTCAGACACCGTGTTTAAATGTTCAGACACCTTGTTTAATGTAACGCCTCAACCGCGACTGTTTTGTTATAATGGAAACAGATTTGATTTGATATTTTGTATCGAGAATGTCGGTATATAAAAATTCTAAATAAATAAATAAATAATTAGCAATGGTAACATGGAATAGACTTAGTTTTTGGGTACTTGCCAGGTTCTTATGGCCTGGATTGGCCACTGTTGGAAACAGGATGCTGGGCTTGATGGACCCTTGGTCTGACCCAGTATGGCATTTTCTTATGTTCTTACCTAAGATCAATCACTGGTCTTTATTTTTGAGCTGTCTGCTCAGCTATGCCTGCTAGGCAGATGGGAATTTCATGTGATTGCTAAGCATACAAGATTACTGATTTCACATTTACTGGATAGAGCAAGAATAACTATACATTTTTCTGGAAAGAGACATCATAACTGGACCACTGGAGGGGTGTAAATGTGGAAATAGCATCAATGGATGCACATTCTCTCACAGACAGACTTGCGGGATACAACCAAGTTTGAGAAGTATACTGGACTTGGAAGATGCCATTATAGTGTGCCTGATATATATAACAAGTAAAGGAAATCAGTTTTATAATTGCAATGGAATGCTACTTCTTCCTTGTGAATCAGTTGTAAATTGTTTTGAAAATAAAGAGTTACAAAAATAAATCAACATATTTGTCAGGATTTCCAGAATTTCAGAACAGCGAGAGCTTCTCTTCCTGCTTGTCTAGAGGATGCCACAGTCCCCATTAAGCCACAGTTCTTCATTGTTTTCAGAATTTCATCTATAAATTAAAAAACAAAAATTTAGCATTGATAATTTCAATAAACTTCTCCAGGTGAAACATAAAATCTTTACCTAAAACTATTTGCAAAATACTTTAAAAATGACAATACGAGGCTACAGTACCTACTGGTACAAATCTTACAAAATGATTATATGGTATGCTAAAATAAGAATATTAACAAGGAAGTCTATCCATCCACCAAAGACAAAGTCTATAGTGACTTAATCACATTACACCCGGCTCCACATTACCAAAAGGGCCCTTGATCTGCAGTGCCCATCAAGGCTGTCAGTATCCTAGAAAGTAGAGTAGCAAAGCATCTTAGCATAATAAGGCCCAGGTCTGAGCAATGGTTCAGAGGTCATTTATGAAAATTATTCATCCATGCTCCACAAGTACAAAGAGGCCTTGAGAAACAGTAGTAGAAAAATGTTGCTTTCTTCTGATATAAGAAGTAAAAGCGTGTTGTTTTTGTAAGAACAAATAATTTTTCATTGGAAAGCAGCACAGCTGGCTGACCTTACAAACAGGTACAGATAGGGTGCTAAAAATGACCATGAGCTCATAAGATGAAGGATTTGCAGGCTAATTATAAGTATAGGTGCTTTGCTATGTGTAATCACATTTGTCTCTCTATCAGGAAGAAAATAATGCCAGATTAGACACCTGATAAATAGACTGTACATACAAACATCTCTCTGTCATTCTACTTGTCCCATTGCCTCTAAGAGCTTGTGAAGGAATAAACACAAGAAAACCCCAGAAAACTCTAAAGGACCGGATCCAGACTTCTGGTCTAGTCCACCTTAAGCTTCAGACTACAGGGAATCATGGGTTGGGTGGAGCCTACTGGGAAGGTGTATATCTAGCCAGGTCCAGGAAGGAATAGGAGGTCCCAGGAATGAAGGAACATTGAGAGAATGTTAAGTGTTATGTTTTTTTGTTGTAAACTGCAAAGGAGTTCAGAGCTGTTTTCTTTTTCATTGAATATTAATAAAAGTCATGAAAGTACAGCCAGAGCCTAGCCTGCGTATATTCTCTGGCCATTCTGACTGCATGCAGTGCCACGGAGCTGAACCCAGAACTAAATACTGAATCCCTGCTTCCAATCTGCATCCAATATGAACCTGAGAGAAGGAAGTATGAGGATACCTAGGGGGTCCCCATTTTGATAGAGGCCACAGGTGCTGCTCTTGCAGCAGCTATTGGTTAGATGGCTGCACAAAAGAATACAAAGCTGGCACAGCTGACTAGGCTGCGGGAGGCAGCAGGAAGCCAGCACTAAATGGAGGATTGCATTCCTGTTACTGCAATTCTCATTGAGAGGAAGGGGAACCAGGAGCTGTAAAAAAAGAATACATAAAAATCAGAAAGGGATATGAAGAGAAAATTACATAGAGGGACATGAAAGATTGTGAGGAAAGACAATAAGAAAGATGATAAATCAGTTGGCAGGACTTGAGATGGAACGGTCAGGTACTTTAGGACAGATTGGAGTCAGGGGTCTGGGAACAGTAGACAGGGATTGAAGAGGGAAATAAGAATGGGAGACAAAAAACTACAAAGAAAAAAACAGGGAGCTGAATATTCAAAGTGGTTTGGATAAGTTGGCATTTACTACTAATCACTTCTATAGCACTACTCAATGTAAGCAGTGCTATACAAATAACCCTTAGTCCCTGACCTATACAATTTACAATCTAATCAAGACAAAGATCAACGCAGAGTTAATTAGTTTTTTCAAATAACATTAAATTAACACCAGTTTTGGTGATTAATTTTACTCCTGCTGCTGCTCATTCACTAACATTAGTCACCTAGTAATCAAATTTAAAAAGCATGAGGTCCATATTATAGCCAGATGAGTAGTTATCCAGTTATAATTTAGCCAGATATAAAAGGGGCATTCCAGGGGATGTCCAGGGAAGGGTTGAGTTATCCAGCTAACTTAGCCGAATGTTGGGTAGTCATATCTTTAGGCCTGCTTCACAGCAGGCCTAAAGTTATACAGCCTTGTGTGGCCAGATAACCAGCTATTTACCCGGATATTTTAAAAGATATCCGGGTAAGTAGCTCTGCTGTAAAACAAAAGAAAAAAAATCCATCACAGGCCTCCTGGCCCAATTCCCACCCTCTCACCACCACAAGTTGCACTTCCCCGCTGACCAGGAAACCCACCCATCCCAAGAAATTTTTTTTTTTATTATTTTATTTTTAAACATATTATGAAATATACAATATTTTCAGAACAGAAATAAACATTCTTGAAAAAATTCCTCAGAGACAACATAATATTCTGTAAATATTGATCATTACATTAAAGGAAAATATAGGGAGACCAAGATGTAAAGGAAGCAGTTATACAAAAGGAAGATAAACAAATCTAATACTTGAATGCAGTGTAGTTCACCCCGCTTACTTGATTATACCAACCCACAGATTCTTAGGAGTGAGAATCTAAATAAGAGCGTAATTGATCGGGTCGTTAAATACATACTTAGAATCTTGATACACGATCAAACATCTACAAGGAAATCGTAGTACAAATTTTGTCCCTCTTGCAATTACCTCCCTCCTCATCGCAATAAACTTTCTCCTTCTGAGTTGGATATTCCTTGCTATGTCCGGAAATATTTTGATCTGCTGACCATAAAAATTTGATTTTTTATAGCGGAAGAATAATCTAAGAACAGAATCTCTCTCCATCACAAAAGCAAACTGAACTAACAAAGTAGCTCTTGTATCGATGATCAACTCATAGGATTTCTCCAAAAACTCAGATAAATCCATATTTAAATCCGGTTGATTTTCTTGCCATGAGGTAATTTCTTCAGAGGGTTGAGGCAGATAATATATTTTGGATATTGCAGGCAGTGCCTGATCTGGATATTTCAATATATTCAAAAGATAACTCTTAAAATAAGTCATTAGCCGTAATCATCTTTGTCTTTGGAAAGTTTAAAATCCTGAGATTTGCCCTTCTCATCTGATTCTCAATTGTTTCCATTTTATCCGTATGGATTTTTACAGATTTTTTTTTTTGTATAAACAATTTTTATTGCATTTTGCATACATCCACAATAATCATACAGCAGGTTGGACATATGTGTCCTTCAGCATCCAACAAGCTAAAATAGAACAACAAATGCAATCACTAATACGTCAGAATACAACTAGATCACCGCCCACCCTTACCCCCCCCCCCCCCCCCCCCCCCCCCAAAACCAACAATCTGATCGAATCATACTGTGATGCAGGTTCACAAACCCCTTAAATTGAAGATCAAGACTGAGTAGCAAGAGGAATCAGTCATTAAGGAGCAAACTCCGCGCCCTGTGTGGCAATGTCTGAAGGTAAGGATCCCATATCTGTAGAAACAGTCGTCGGTGTCTTGGATCTGTGTGGGCCGACATCCACTCCATCTGCATCAGACTATGCCAGTGATTCCTCCAGGCCCAGAAAGTGGGCGCCGTCGCTTCCTTCCACTGTAATAGAATCAACTTCTTCCCCACAAAACAAGCTTTCATGAATAACATACGATGCCCAGTGTCCCGGATACGTAGTAAAGGAATACATTCAAAAAGTATCAAAAGAGGAGAGGCTTGGAGGGGGAGACCCAGTAACCCAACCAAATAACATATGATACATCTCCAGAAATGTTGAATGACAGAGCAGCCCCAAAATAAGTGAGATAAAGTGCCGCTTTCCTGATTACATTTCCCACACGTGTCTGCTGGCACCAGAGCAGAGCAAAATGCCACCTGAGTGGATACATATGCTCTCCAGAGAAATTTAAATTGCAATTCACGATAATAAGAAGTAGAGGAAACTGTGGCAATGCGCCTAAAAAAGGTTCCCAATTGTGTGGCCATAACCTTAAACAGCCCCTCCTTATTCCAACGCTCCGCCAAGGCTGAGCAAGGAGTTTGATAGACTAAATTCCGCAACTGATTGTGATAGTGCGAAAGGGAGGGTACTCGGGTCCGTTCCAGCAGAAAACAATCTGCAATCACCCGAACCCCCTCTGGTACCAGACTGCCCCTCGGAAGTGATTTAATGTAATGGGAAAGCTGCAGGTACGCAAAAACAGATATAGGCTTCAAACTATAGCATGCAGCCAATTGTTGAAGAGTAAGCAATTGGCCCATATCATAAAAAACATGACCCACTTGCATAATCCCAAGGGCTGCCCAGCTCTGGAAAACTATGGAGGTTGTACCAGGGAGAAATCAGTGTTGCCCTGCAAAGGTAGAAAATATGCGCAGCCCTGAGGAAGCTTCAATAACTTTAATAAACGTAGCCATGCCCTCCGAATCGGGGAAATCAACCTCGCCAACGGCTCCGGCAGATTCAATTTATCCCAAGTGGTCTGTAAAACAAACCTCAAGTAACGGGTGCCCAGGATCGTATGGTCTGCCACTAGATATGTATAAAAGCTCTTTCCCAACAGCCACTCCCGAACCACCCGTAAATTACTTGCCCAATTATATAAACGTAGATTGGGAACACTGAGACCCCCAAACCCCCACTTACTCTGTAAATGACATAGAGCCACTCTAGATTTTTTCCCATGCCAAAAGAACCCGCGCATACCACTTTCCACGCGTCTAATGTCTTTAAGCTTTAAATTAAGCACCAAGTTTTGAAAAACATAAAGCCATTTGGGCAGGATAATCATCTTAAAAAGATTAATACGACCTCCCAAGGATACGGGTAAAGACCGCCATCGATGCATCCGTTCTAAAGTGAAAGTTAAAAGGGGACGTACATTCAATTGATTTTTACAGATTTTATAAGGTTATTTTGAATTTTTCCATACCTTCTATTTTCCCCTCTATTACGGTACTTTTACCGATGTTTCCATGTTTTCCATTTTACTTTCCAAATTCTGAGTTTTATTAATGGCCTCTTGCACTGTCGTGGTTAGATTATTTATAAATTTATGCATGGCTATCAGCATGTTCCAAATTTCCTCTAAGGTTATTTTTTGTGGAGTTATGAGTGGGGGAATTACATAAAACTCTTATTTTATAGTCATCCGTTCCTACCTCTACTGGGCCCTCTCCAAGATTGTCTCGGCATTGTTGTGCCTCTTCATTTTGGCTCCTGGAACCCTGCACTTCCGGGTTCACCGAAGAGCTGGATATTTCCTCCGCTCTTCTCTGGTCGCCAAGAATTGTCGAGGCAGATTTTTCTTTCAAAATTTCAGGTAACAATTCCATCTCTCTCAATCCGGACGGTGGTTCGGGTGTCGTTGGTGCGCCAGGACTTAAAGATGTTTCATGGGTCAGGGGGCTCGGTAACTGCTCCTTACCGACTTCCCCAGCAACCTCTCCTCCCTGCTGTACTGGCAGGGTCCTCACGAACATGGCCTCAATCCGCGGCTGTCTTAATTCAGAGATTGGTGTCGAGGTAACATCTCTAACTCTGGCTTTCCTCTTGGTATGGGGCATTTTCCAAAGTAGAGTTTCAAAGAAAAAAGGAAACTATCCAGAGAAGAAATTGCGATAGCCTGGAGCTGCTGTGAACGGGTGCACACTACACGGCTGCCATCTTGGTGAGAAATGTTTTTTTTAACACCAAAAATAATAGTGCCGCTGGGCCTCTAGCTCTCCCCCTCTTTCTTCACTAAGATATCAATAAATTGTACCTACTTTCCCCCCCCCCCCCCTTCCACCCACCCGGTACCCATAAAGGGTCCCCCATTTTGAATGCCGAGATTGCTGTGCTATGTGATCCCGGCCACTTCCAGTGTAACTTATGTAATAACACTGGAAATGTAGAGGTCCATATTCAGAATGATATTTAGTGGACAAGTTGTCTGGCTACAGTTAGCCAGATAACTTGTCCCGATTATTCAGTGGGATAAACGTCCCACTGAATATACTTGTTTAAAGTTATCCAACTAACCATAGCCAGATAACTTGAAGCATAACCGGATATTCTTTTGAATATTGCTGGTTATGTAAAATGTTATTCGGCCGCATGTGGCCATATAAACTTTAGACTTAACCGCACATATTAAAAAAAAGAATATATCCAAAAAATATAGTCAAAAAAAAATCATAGCCTGTCCCCCACCTCCCTCCCTCCAGAGTTGCAAAGGCCCTCTGGACAGACCTTTCCACCCCCAAAATGGCCCATTTAAAATAAAATTAAAAATATTAGTGCCAGGAAAACCCCCTCCCTCACCCCTCCTCCAACTTCCCCTTAAACTTGAAAATTTTAACTTTTGTGGCCCTTAGAATTCCACCCCCCACCAACGCCCACCCCCAACCCTTTTCTCTTCTCCCCGCCCCTTTCTTTAAAAGTTGATGTCAAGGATCGCGGTAGCCTTCTACCGTAATTGGAGCCCAACGCCTCTCCATTGCTAGGCAACTACAATGGTACAGCCATCTACTTCTGTTATCTAATTGGATTACTCCATTTCCTAAAGGTTAGCGCTTCTTTACACCAGATCAAATTGCTGACTTGCTCTCTCTATAATTTTTTAAAGGATCCTCAGACTTCAATACTTCATTGGTCTGAGGAAGCAGAAAAAAATGTTTACTCTTCTTAAACAAGTCTCTTGCATCTGCCCAATTATATCTTTATTAATTTTTCAATATAATACAAAAGAAAATAAGGCAAACAGGGTATACAGAACAAAGAATAATTTAAAAACAGGCAATATCACTTATAAAAGGAAATCAATATCTGTATAATCCTGGTTCCAATAATCATGGGGGAGAAAGGAAAGAAATTAATATATCAAGGAAAGAAAAAACACAATAAGGGAAAGGAGTCAAATGAATTCTAATTAATAGGTCACCTTAACTTGTAATCAGCTAAGAAGAATTATGACGTTAAATAGCTTTATCTGATATAAAAGCCTCCAAATTTAAGGGGTCAGGAAACACAAATTTTTTTGCCTGAAAAGTTACAAAACCTCTGTAAGGAAATTAATAAAGAAAAAAAAGCAGCACCAATAGTTAAAGTTTTGCTTTTCAGGAAAAGAAAATGTCTCCTTTGAGCCTGAGTGGCTCTAAAGACATCAGGAAATAAACATACTTCTGACCACAAAATAAAACATCCTTATTACTAACAATTTTTTTTAAACATTATATCCTTATCTAATTCAGAACAAAAGTAAAGTAGCCCTTTTAGATATCATATCAACCAACTCCTCTAAAAAGGTGGTTATACGAGGGCTAGTTACCAGTTCTTCATTCTCTCTGTGTTCATTATCATTGGTACCTCTTTGCTTTAGTAAATAAAATAAATCTAGAAATAGCTGGAATATTGTTGTCATCATAAGCCATTTTCTCTTTAAGAAATTTTTAAACATTTCATAAGCTGTCAATAGATGAGTATATGGAAAATTAACTAAATTTTCAACATTTTCCAACTCAGTATGCAACATCAAGCTATCTTTAATATGCATATTCTCAGCATTTTGTAATGCTCGGACCTTTGAATTTAACACATTTACAGAGGTTTCTAACTCCAAAATCTTTTTACCTTGCTCTTCAATAAGAGATCTATTAGCAGTAACTAAGGAAGACAGATATAACTTTGACTGGGAGACATTTTTGTTCAATTTAGCTAAAATTCTCCGCAAGTCTGTGAGGGTTACACAGGGAGGTTTGACAGTTCCCCATTGACCCATGATATGTGTAAAGCACTCACAGAATCCAGATGTCGAATAACTAGAACTCCTCAGACTGAGCCACAGTAGTAGTTGGCTCAGACTCAATCCTGTGAAGCATCACCGGCTCCTCAGCATGGAACACTTCATCGGGTAAAGCTCCAGAACATTGTGGAGGTGGTTGACCAGTGCCTGGACTCAGAGAGGCACTAAGAGTGCCCTCTATGCAATCACTATTTGGCATTTCACTCATTCTCACCAAGTGAGTGACCATAGGGCCAATAATTGGAAGAGGAGTAGGGGAGGAAGTTACAATTTTAACCGTCTTTTTATTTCCCATTATAACAAGCAAACAGGCAAACAAACAAAGATACGCACCCCTCTGGCATGTGCTGGTGACAACTGTGCACCAAACAGCCAGGGAATTTAAAGGGCCAGCAGACGCACAGGAATGATGTCACTCCTGCGACGAGTTGGGTGCCTCCAGGAATTGACCAAGCCCCAGGCTCTCCAACTATTTCTCCTCCTCCGGAGCTCCCCGCTGGTGCGCCACACAGGAATGACATCACTCCTGCGACAAGCTGGATCAAGGCAGATGGAAACACCTCCTGGGTGCCTCCAGGAACTTCTCAAACTCCTCCTCCGGAGCTCCCCAGAGCCCTTGCTGTTTTATTGCTTATTTTTTCCAACAGCTTGGCACTAGAGCCTTTACTGTCCTTTTCCTGAAAATCATAGCTGCACTTTGTCAGATATATTTGTCCTCTCTCATGTTAAAACATAGCTGTTCTCCTCTGCTCGACTAAGTCTGATTTACTGCAGTTATGGTCTCAGAATCTTACCTTATAGCTCTTCAGCTCTCTGCCCCTCTTAAACCCATGCCATCTCAATCCTGCATTCCCACCCCCCCACCCCCATACCTGCTTACTTGCTGGCAAATTAGACACTAAGATTTCTCTGCTTTAGCGGAAATACCTTTTCAGAATCCAGTCCTCATTTCTCTCCAGCTGGGTCTCTTCTCAGAAACCCTTCCAATTCCCTGCCAACTTGTTACTCGATATGTTCTCTCTCCTCCAGCATGGAGGTAACCCAACTCCTCAATGTTTTTTCTGTTTGCCTTTTTGGGCGCCTCTCCAAACTGTTCTCAATTACTATTAAAACTGATTCCAGATTGAATTGTTCATGTTTTTGGGGCCACTGGAAAAGCCCATTTCCTTATCTCTGCTGGGACTGTTTTTACAAGCTCTTTCCTCTTCCTCACAGGTTGCTGTTAAATGCACGACTCATTCCTCAGGAAATTCCTTTGAAGCTACTGCTAACAAACAGAGAGATGCCTTATCCAATTTATGATCCCTACTTAGTAGTTTTAATGTGGATATTAATACATTTATTATGTCTCTCCAGATTTCTTTTCTAGATTTTCAACAGCAGCAGAAAGCAGCTTCGCAATTTGTGTCTGGGTCTGAATGGTCTTCCTGTTGGCTCCTGCATTGCTCCTACCTTATCTTGTTCACCTGACTGATGGAATTGGCCATCCAAGCAAACAAGGTATAGTTCAAGAAGGAGAAATTTGTTTCCTGTTAATTTTCTATGAATCCTGCTATACTAGTCCAGCAAGTCCATATAGATGGTTTGTTTCCCTACCAGCAGATAGAGGCTGAGCACAAAGACTTTCGCCATGACTGCATCACCGCTATGGTGCCGCACAGAAAAACTCCAGTATACGCCTGACAAAGCACTGAGGACAAACTTCAATAGCAAAAATACAGTAAACATGATTGGAGAGAACAAACCTCCTCCTGTGAAAGAACTGTAGAAGAAAGAGAACAAGAACAGGACAGAGGCAACAGATTAGAGGAAGACCTGATTTGCAGCAGTATTTACACACAGGGAACAGTAATCAAATCGAACTGGCCTTACTTTTCAGGAGGGTCCTGGACTTGTGTAGCAGGATTCATGGACAGAAAATTAACAGGTATGAAAATGTCTCCTTCCATTTCTTCCTGTAACACTAGTCCAGGGAATCCATACAAGTGGGTTGTACCAAAGCCCAACTAAAGAGGGAAGGGAGAAGTAAGGGCGGCCTTAATAAGAAATTACTACTTACCTGATAATTTCCTTTTCTTTAGGATAGACAAATGAATCCAGAACCAGTGGGTTATGCACCTCTACCAGCAGATGGAGACAGAGCAAAGCTGACAATTGCCACTACTTAGCCAGATAAGTCGAAATTTAGTTGGATAACTGTGCACAAATGATATAACCGCATATTTGTACTTCAAATTTTAAAGGGATGCATAAGTAGATTTTACTTGCATTATTTAGATGCATTTAACCTCCTAAGTCAGCTTTTACATACACAAGTCTGGGGATTTTCAAACATGCCGCAGCAATGAAATAACCAGTTTTACCAATTAATCTACCAATTTGCCCAGTCCATCTGAAGCTCGTCAAAACCCTCCTGGCTCTTCAGCCTGAAGTACCCCCATTTTATCCATACCCCCCACCCAATCATCTTTTCACTTTTAAGATGTTTACGATCACTTACTCCTAATATTAAGCAAAAGTAAATATACACAGGTAAAGTGCACATTTACATGCGTAAATTGCTTATAAAACAGCAGCTTATTGGCATAAATGTTTGCCCCTCCCAGGAACCCTTTTTTTTTTTTTTTAACATGTGTAAACTTACTTGTGAACCCTGATTTATGCATGTTGAGGCTTTTTTTTTTTGTATAAAGATTTTTTATTGGAACAAGGTACATTGATAGCATATTTTGATGATACAAGCAACAGTATACTCACAAAGTTCAAGACATGACAAGTATAAACAAGCTGTAAACAATCTCGGTTCCATTTGTCATATATAGTGAACCAATGCTATTTATCCCACCTCCTACCCCCCCCACCCCCCTTACAACTGGTGTAATACATTATGAGACAACGGAGTAAGCAAAGAATAACATTGATGATTGAACACAGAAGGAGTTAATACAATCCTTAAAACCAGAACAGTGACGTTAGGCAGTTAGAAAAAGGGTAATCAGCGTTGATTGTCTAACCATCTTTGATAGGGATCCTAGGATTTAAGAAAGGCCTCTAAACGACTATGGTGTACTGCTGTAAGTCTGCTCAACTAGTAGTAATTGTTCAGTCTAGCCTGGACACGGGCCAAACTAGGTACAATGCTCTGTTTCCAAAGTAATGCAATTTCTGTACGAGCCGCAATAAAGACCTGTTGTATAAATCTTTGTTGGTCTTTAATAAGGTCATCAATGGGCAGTGTCAATAAAGCGTGCCAAGGGATAGTCCTAACAGTGACTCCTAAGACGGACGATAACCAGGTAGCAATCATTAGCCAGAATGGGGCGATGCGTGAGCAGCTCCACCATATATGGTAATAAGTACCAATTTCCCCACATCCCCGCCAACAATGTTCAGAAAAGGACGAGTGAAAGGCATGCAGTCTAACAGGTGTGTAGTGCCATCTGTATAACATCTTATAACAATTTTCCTGTAAACCCGCTGAAATGGAACATTTATAGGCATTCGTGAATATATCATCCCATTCCTGTTCTGTGAATTCTCGGCCAACATCAGAGATCCACGCCGACTGTTGCCGGAAAGGGCTAAGCCGTTGACCATTAAATAAAGCATATACTTTAGATATCACACCCCTCACTTGGCGAGCATTCTGGCAGTAGTGTTCAAAAAGTGACCCAGTAAGTTTAAGAGAGCCAGTTCTAGTAGCCCTATGGAGGGAGTGATAAATTTTAGCATATAAGAAGAAATCAACAGAGAGCATGTTATAATGACGTCCCAAGTCCTCTCTAGACAATAGGACACCATGCACCTGAATCTGGTCTATGCGCGTAATGCCTGCGTCAACCCAATCCTGAACCGCCACTGTATGTGTTATAGTGGGCACTGGGCAGCAAGGAATTAGTGAAAAGATGCGTCATCAGCATAAAATCCTCCTTACCAACCAGTACAGTTTCCAGAGAGACCATACTCTGAGTGTAGTCTGCAGAGCTGTTGGGTAGTACAGGATGGCTCCCCAGGTATGTCGAGGCTGCCACTGTAGGGCCGACAGAGGCAGCATTCCAATCATAGCTTGTTCTAATAGGGCCCACTGTGGTACCTCCTGCGTTCTATGCAGTACTACTAACGCTCGCAGCTGTGCAAATAGAGAGTAGCGCGTGCTATCCTAGGTGGCCGCTTGCACCAAATGAACCCAAAAATAATTTGTTGCCAATGCTTGAGAATGCGGGGCTGGATATAAATGGGGATGGTGATGAAGAAATATAGGAAACGAGGCAGAATATTCATTTTCGACAATGGAAATACGACCCAACAAAGAGTGTGAGTGGCGGCTCCAATTATCTAGATCCCTCTTAACGGAGTGAATGAGCTTGTCATAGTTAAGGGGAAATAATTGGTCGGACCAAGTCCCAATACGTACTCCCAGATATTTCAATGTCCCTTTGGCCTACTTAAAGGGGTATTGGTTCTTCAAACGTCGTGCATCTATCTCTGGTAAGGTGAGATTAAGTATCTCCGATTTTTCATAGTTCACCTTGAGGCCGGATATTGCAGTAAACTGGGTGAGCTCATGCATGACACCCGAGAGGGAGGTATACGGATCAGTGAGAGTGAGCATAATATCATCGGCAAATAAGGAGATTTTGAAATGTTGACCACCTGCCCAAATGCCTGTGATAGAATCTGTAAGCCGGATTCTAGTGGTAAAGGGTTCCAAAAACAGTGCAAAAAGTAGAGGTGACAGTGGACACCCCTGCCTAGTGCCCCGGCCAATCTCAAATGATGTCCCATAAGTTCCATTTGCTTTAACCCGGGCCCGTGGATGGTCATAAAGTTTCCTTACCCAATTAATAAAGAGATCACCAAAAGACATACGAGAAAGTGTGTGAAACAGAAAAGGCCAGTGAACCAAGTCAAATGCCTTTTCCGCATCCAGAGAAAGAAGAACAGCAGGCATGTGAGTGTGGTGAACATAGCCTATAATATCAACTATCCGCCTAACATTATCGGCAGCGAGTCTACCAGGGACAAATCCTACTTGATCCGAGTGGACAAGATTAGGTAGAACCCCATTAAGATGAGCAGCCAGCACCCGGGCAAGTATTTTCAAGTCAATGTTAATCAGGGAAATGGGCCAGTATGAACCACATTGCGTGGGGTCACGGCCCAGTTTAGCTATGACTGATATCCCCGCAGTGTTACTGTCCTTTGCTATCCTTTCTCCATTGTGGAGTGAGTTAAACATATTGGTAAGGGGTACTACAATTGTAGAGGCAAAACTGCGGGTAATAAGATCCAGTAAACCCATCGAGCCGGGTGCTTTACCAGGTTTCAAATTTTTAATAGCCTCTGAAACTTCTGAGACTTCTATGGGCCTATCCAGGAATGCCTGCTGTTCGGGTGTAAGCGTGGGCAATGGAATGACATCTAAATAAGAACAAATGTCTGCCTCCTGAATACCCTGATTCCCCATATATAACTGAGCATAAAAAGCTGATAAAACGTAATGAATCTCCTCAGATGTTGTAACAAGGGAGCCGTTGGCGTTATGAATTTTAGCAACAAGAGTTTGGGAGCCGGGCAGCCTTAAGTTCTCTGGGCTAAGTAACGTCCAGCCTTATTACCGCCTTCAAAAAATTGTTGCTTCAACATGAGGAGATGGTGGCTAATAGCTGTGTCATCAAGGGATCGTAAAGCATCTTGTGCCCTAAGCAATTTATGATAAGTGGAATTTGAGCCATCGACCACATGTTGTTGAGTTAATTCAGTGACCTCCGCCATAAGCGAGGCGTGTTCTTTCTCCCGCTCCCTGTTACAGTGAGCTGCTCTGGCGATGAACCAACCTCCAAACAACTGCTTTAGAGCAATCCCACAGTATTGTAGGACGGGTGTCACCCTGTGCATCGGTACCAAAATATTCCTGGAGTTGAGTGTTGGTACGGTGTAAATACTCCTTATCTTTTAATAAACTATCATTAAGGTGCCAGGGTTTAAAACCCTTATCTCGCTCCCCAATCCAAACCTTGATCCAAACAGGGGCATGATCAGACCATGTCACAGGCTCTATCCCTGTCTCAACGACAGCATTTTGCAAATGGGAAGAGACAAATAAGTAGTCAATACGAGAGTACATTCCATGGGGAACTCAGGAAGGATTGCCTTTCAGACCTCATCCCAGGAAGCACAACGCGCCGAGACGAGCTGTCCAGCAAAGCATCTCGTGCGGCATTAAAATCACCGCCAACAATAAGATCACCCTCCCCAAATTTTAATAATACCTGTTCTAATTCATGAAAAAATGTGATTTGATTGGTATTTGGAAAGTACACATTCAGCAGCGTAACTATACATGAACCTACCCTCAATTTCAGAAGGAGATATCTGCCACTGGGATCCGAGCACTTAAGCAAGACCTCATGTGTCAGAGAAATAGAAATGAAGTCACCCACACCCGCATAGTGAGATGCCTTGGTACTAGCAGCCCAGTGAGACTGGGAGTAGGATGGGAAGGTTAGGAGTCTCTCATGATGCTTGCGCACATGGGTTTCCTGGACATAAACAATAGTGGCCCCCTGGCTTGCGTGGAATGTTAAATCCCTTTACATTAAAGGGAGACAATTCTGTAAGCCATAGAATAAACCCCCTCCCCCAAGCCTGCCCAACCCCCAGCCACACAGGATAGTATAATAATCTCCTTGCATACCAATGGAGAGAAAAAACTCCAACATTTTCACCATTATAATAACGAAATGACCAGTTGTCACCCCGATTATTCCATAGGTATTCCACCATAGCCAGGTGGAAAACCACACGCCATCGGGGTGTGCCCATCAGACGCCAAGCAGCCCCCCGCTGCTCACCCCCCCCCCCACACACACAAGAAAACATACAACATGCTATAAAGCATTATGAACAACCCCAGTTATCTAAACATGAGAAGTACATAAATGTACATGAGAGCATAATTCAAAATCATCTCACAAAAAACAGAGATTTTTATCCGCAACTAACAATACGACCAAGAGGTTACCTCCAATAGCTGGACAAGAAGACCTCTTCAGTTAGAATCAGAACATGGTGGTAATCTTTCACCCTTGCTCCGGCATGGTGCTTGAGGAGCCTCCGATTGCCGACGAAGCCTTCTTACCTCCTTTAGCAGACACTGCCAATGTGGAGAAGATCCATCTTTGCCGGCGGGGCCGCCATCTTTGGCGCTTGGAAGGTGACTGGAAGCTGTGCTTTGCTTGAAGGCTTCTACCGCTTGTGTGACCGTTTGATCCAGTACATGACTCCTTGGCTTGAAATTTGCAGCCCAAAGGGGAAGGTCCACCGATACTGCATAGACGAGCTGCGTAGGCTAGCAGTCACGTCCCGAGATCAAAGCGCCTCTTCAACGTGGTTGAGCCAGTCTGATAAATAGTAATCTCATGGTTATTCCACATCACTGTTTTATGTTGTCTTGCAGCCTCAGAGACTTGCGATTTTTGCAGAAAACTATGGAAGCAAATGAACGAGGTCTCTGGGGTGCTGCTCTCGCCTGGGCCCTAAAGCTCAGTGGGCTCTCTCTAGTCGGATCTCGAAGGTTGGGGGAGGCGAGTCAGAAGAGGCCTGGCTAGAGAGTGAGAGAATGTGGGAGCAAATTTGTTGCGAGACACTAAACGCGTCCTCATACTCCACGGTGTCAGGCACTCCCCGCAGCGCAGATTACATCTCCTGCTGCATGCGCCGCCTCCAACTCTGGCGCCGCATGGTCGTCGGCTACTGGGCCCGAGGGGAGCGGGGGTTTTTTGTAATGAGAATTGCTGCAAATCTGCAGTCTTTCGTTTCGAGGTCATCTCCCAAGATTCGAGCACCTTAAACGCCTCTGCTAATGAAAAAGAGAGGGTGAACCACTGCGGATATCAGCTTTTTAACTGGGTTATTAAGAGCTTGTGGGGAATGGAGCTCTCAGTTTCAGGCGACCGTTCATCATCCGATGCGCAACAGCGCCCCCCATTGAGGGTTTTTTTTTAAATAGCATATACGCACGTACATACTATGTTACACGCACGGCTTTTGAAAATTCATCTTTAAGTGCTATGTGAACTGTACTACCAAGGAAATGCAAGGAACTTTATTGAGTTCCACCCAGAAGTGAGAGGTATATTCATGCATCTTGAGAGGAACAGAGAAGCTCATGAAGAAGACAAAACATTAAGGAATTAATGAATGTTCAGGTCTGAGATAGAGCTGTGTTTAGAAGCATTAAAGAGAGGATATTGTGGAATTAGGCCTCAGATACTGATTAGAGATTAGACATTTATGTGATTAAAATTGGAAACAGAATAAGTGCTTGCAGAAATGAATAAATAATAAGGGCCTGGAATGTGAAAGACAGCTCCCTCAACCAAGCAGCACCCTGTGGGCTGCAACAGCATTCTGGATGAGTAAAATGTATAACAGCATTTCTGTATTCTGCTAATTAATAAGTCTTGCACTCCTTATCTCTGTGAAATTGGAAACTTCAAATTAACAATATACACATAGTTTTCCTGTGTCAAGAAAAAGTATATATAACAGGCAATTTCTTTGTCTGGTTCTCTCTCACTCTTATTAGATTAGTAAGAGGAATATGTGAGACACCCTTATGGCACATTGTAATCTGTGTCTTATCTTTCAATATCTTTGAATAAAACCGGTAGAGAATGAACCAAGTGAGTGAGGGAATCATAGGGGGAGGGAGTAAACCAGGGTGAATGAGGGGATTGGTTGGAGGAAGCAAACGAGGGAGAATGAGGGGATGAGGGAAAGTAACCCAGAGAGGATGAGATCAGTGGTGTATGAACAAGAGAGTGAGAGGATGAAGGGCTGTGAACCAGGATAATTAGGGTCAGGGAGAGGACTGAATGACTGATGCTTGGAGTTGAAAGGATCATGGAGAGAGGGAATGAGGGTAAGGGAATGTGTGGGAGCGAGTGCCACGAGAAAATAAATGGACAGTGAGTGAGAAGATCTTTTGACTGAGTGACTGAGGGAGAATGAGGGGATCATAAGAGGGGAGAGAGAAGAAAGTGACTGAGGAATTGGAATAGCAAGAGAGTGCCATTGTGAAAGTGAGGGAAGAAATGGAGGAGAGTGTGAAAAGACCGGAGTAAGTGTGGAACATGAATGAGGGGATAAGGGTACAAGTGGAGTGAGGAAGCTGGAAGGGCTGTAAAATGTGAGTGAAGAGTAATGGATGTAAAGGGATCAAAAGGGCTTTGGATATGGGGAGGAGCTGTGTCTTGCTTCCTGTTGCATCCCCATTCCAATTTTCCCCTCCTTCAATCATCATTCCCAGTCCTCCCTCTTTCCTCCTCCTTTCTTCATCCCTATCCCTTCTTTCTTCCACCTCATCCCCAATACTCCCTTTCTTCCCACCTTCCCCAACATTGTTTGGGAGGAAATGGAGGTGGTTAAGAGTTGTCTGGGAAAGCTTGTTTGAATAACCAAGTCTTCAATCTTTTTTGGAACGTTGGTAGGCAAGGTGCTTGGCGCAGATTCGTAGGGATGGAGTTCCAGAGTGAGGGTCCGGCAGTCGAGAAAGCCCGGTCTCTTGAAGTTGTATGCCGGGTGGATTTTGTGTTCGGTACCTGGAGGGATCCTCTGTAGGCTTCTCTGGTTGGTTTTTGAGAGACATGTATGCTAAATGGATATTGAAGGTCCAGAGCTGTAAGGTGATGATGGACTTGTATATATTGGTGATGGACTTGTAGATGATTCTGAAGTCCAGACTTATGTAGATGATATTGTAGATGAATTCTTATGTAGACTGTAGATGGTAGATGATTCTATGTAGACTTGTAGATGATTCATAAGAAGTCCAGACTTCTTATGGCATCTGGACTCCTTCTTGACAGTTCCAATGTGGCCCAATCGAATTGAGGCATGTGCTGCTATAGCCAAGGTAATCCCAGTACCATAGGGTGCATGGCCTTCTCTAACACGAAGAAGGAAATTGTCTCCGAATGGAGGGCACCGGTACGCAGGCACACTGTTTCAGTGCTTAATGTTACTTCACCCCGTAAGGACTATCCATGGATGGATGAAAGAAGAAATGGAGGCTTCATAATGGAAGTGGGGATCCGTAGATGCTCCACTACTCGAAGAATGAAATTGCCTCCTGCCCCAGAGTCCACTAGGGCAAGAGTCTGATACTCTAAGGGTCTGCAGATTAAGGATACAGGAAGAGAGAGTGGAGGAGAAGGGGGGTAAGACCCAAGAAGAATCCTCCCGCAGGACTTGGGTCTGTCAGTTTCCCAGACATAGGGGCAATTTTGGTCAGTTGGCCAGCTTGTCCACAGTACTTACTCAGCCCTAGTTTCTTCCGCATTCTTCTCTCTTCCGGTGTCAGATGGCTGTGGCCTAATTGCATAGGTTCCTCTTCGCCGGTTGCTGGGACCAAAGGCACAGACTTGGGTAAAGGCTTGACTCTAATTTCGCCCAGATAGGGTCTCCTAGGCATCTTGGCCACTTGGACTTTGTCGCGAAGTCTGAAATCGATTCTGGTTGCCAATTTCACTAGCTCAGCCAAAGTCTCAGGCATCTCTCGAGCAGAGAGTTTGTCTTTCAGACGAGAGTTCAGTCCTTCAAAAAAAGAGTGTCCCAGGATAATTCAGACGCTAGTGTCTTGAACTCAATGGTGAAGTCAGCAAGTGGTTTGTTCCCTTGCTTCAAGCGAACCAAAGAAGATCCTGCAATGGTATACCAGGCAGGATCATCAAAAACTGATTTAAACAGTTTGAGGAAACCTTCAAGGTCATAAAGAATCGGATCCTCACGCTCCCACAGTGAAGAGGCCCAAGACAAGGCTCGTCTGTTGTGTCCATCGCTGCTCGCGCCCTCACTCCAACACTTTACCTCTGTGGCGACTCCCTCCGGGTCTGATGGACGGCTGGCTGCCGCGGCGTCTTCATGCCGTCTCCCTCTGGCGTCCCTGGACCGGCTTGACATTGCAGATCCGCCATGTTTGCCTGATGACCTAGGGCGCACGCTCTGACAAATACCAGCAAGGGCGCAAACCTCAGGGGCGTCCCTCTGAGATGACGTCATCCGCTTCCAATATTTAAAGGTCTCTATTCTCACTATCAGATTGAGTTAGCAAGGATAAGCATATGGCTACATATTCGCTTCAGCTATCCAAGCTACTCTGCCTCCTCAGACTTACCAGAGGTACCCGCTTCTCGGGGGCCTCGCTCTCTCTTTACCTTTCAGATTACAGATAGGAACCGGTACTCGCTCCTCGAGGGCCCATGTTCCTGGATACTCTGAAGATTCTCTACTGCCTGGAAGATATCGCTACTACAAACAACTGTGAGTTACCATCGCTCTCTCAGAGCTTACCCTGGAACCAGGTACTCGCTCCTCGAGGGCCTATACCGTTCCAGCTCCTGAGCTTCTTGAGACCTTATGTTAGTTTTGTCATCTAGTTCTGTTCATGAACCCTGTCTACTCTGCCTACTCACGTTCTACAGTTTCTCAACAGCTCAGCCATCCTGGATAGCTGTTCCAGTACCTGAGGGACTACAGCCCTGCCAGGCATATCAGCTCACTACTGCCACCTCTGGTGGCTTCATAACCTGTTTAATAAAAGAACTAATGTGTGTCTGTCTCCATACTCAAGCCTAGCCGGTGGTCCCTCTCGGGATATCCTCCCAAGGGCGTGGTCATCTGCCACCGGCCCAGGGATCCACCCACAACCTTATCTATGACTACCAGGTTGTAATGCAAAATGCATGCAGCACTGGTTAATGAAGTCTCTGCATCTCCAAAGTTCTCCCGAGAAGCGGGTAGAAGCTGCTAGCGGCACAGTGGTTTTGACCGTCACCTCAGACGGTTTAGCTTCCCGGACATATAGGGCAATTTTGGTCAGCATGGCCAGCTTGTCCACAGTACTTACTCAGCCCTAGTTTCTTCCGCATTCCGCAGTGTATAAAGAGGAGGCAGCAAAACACTGCACGGAGCAGCAGTAGCCACAGAGGCATTCACGGAGCAGGATGCCAGTGGTTGGTGTTCCACCTTCACGGAGCGGAAGGATGGAGGGCTGCCATCTCCAAATTAAAAAAAAAACCCCAAAAAAAAAACAGGGGTGGGTAAGAGTATGTAAAATTAACGAAGAGTTCATAGGCTATAGGTATTACCAATTAATAGGCTTATTCAATATTTGTTGATAGATAATGTGGCTTTCAATGCATACTTCACTTTCAATACATATCCAGCATAGCTATCTGCTTCAACAGCAGGGGAAGAAAAAACTGATACTTCACGCATATCCAGCATAGCTCTCTGCTTCAACGACAGTGGAGAAGTAAAACTAATAATTCACGCGTATCCAGCACAGCTCTCTGCTTCAACGGCAGGGGAGAAGAAAACAACCAATAAGGGCTGAATAACATAGTCTGGGTAAACAAATAAGTATGGGTGCAGCTTGCTTACTACTTGGTTACTATCCCAAACTAATCAAGCTTGATATTTCACTTGGATGCAGCTCCATCACTGCTCTCTGCATTAATGGTGGGGGTGAAAGGGAAATAGAACCAAAGGTTACTAGGAGCCAAGAGAAACAGGTAAGTATGAGAAAAAAAGAAGCGTGAAGCTTGCTGGGCAGACTGGATGGGCCGATTGGTCTTCTTCTGCGGTCATTTCTATATGTTTCTATGTTTACCTGAAGTGGAAGGCGAGCTCATCTGTTTGTGTAATAGATTAAATGCAGCGGTCAGTCTTTCCAACACAGTCTGCTGTTCGGAGATCCGCTGAGCCAGGCCTGGAATGGTCTGCAACGCAGTGAGCTGAGCCAGATCCACGGAATTAGCAATCTGTTTTGTTTATGTGTGTTTTGGTGGATCCTTGGGTGCTGTGGAGGTGACAACGCCCACGGGGAGGATCCCCGTGAGGAGCCACAGCACTGGGCTAGACTTGTGCTACACAAAACACGGGAAAATGTTCTTTTGTTAAACAGCTAGATGGTAGCCACCAGGTGGCAGTAGTGAAGTAGTCTGTAGTTGCAGTCCCAGGGACCTCGGCAGAGGGAGTCCTTCTCTCCATGATGACGTCAGGAGGTTCCACAGCAGGTCTCCCAGCGAGGAGATACTGTGGGTGAGACAGACTGAGAGGTTAGAGTACGCACTGAGAATAGCTGTTGGTATGTGATTCCACCAGATAAGTAGATGAAGGTACAGGCACTGAGGCAGGGAGAGCAGGCCCTCGAGGAGCGAGTACCTGTTCCCCGAAAGGCACCTGAAATAAAGCAGAGGGCCCCCGAGGAGCGGGTACCCAAGTTAGTTGATACCCCAAAGGGCTGAGAGAAAGCTTCCAGCGGCAGCACGGAAGCAGCAGAGTAGCTTAGACAGGAACAGATTTGAGTCCTTGCTAACTTGGGAAACTAGCAAATCAATGAGGCTGATATACCTGGATGGTGTGACGTCAGCATGAGGGAACGCCCTCGAGGTTCGCGCCAAGGGTTGTATAAAGACGTGGGTTGCGCGCATGCACCCTAGTAGGAAACTGGGAGGAGCAATGGTGGGAGGCTGCACCATAGCCGTTCTGGGGAAGCCAGAGAGGTTGGCTTGTAGACACTGCGGTAGTCATCTTGCCCAGGAAAGTGGGAGAAGCCGAGATTAAGGTGAGGCAAGCGGGGCGAAGCAGTCGAAGACCGATGGACGCAACACACTCCTCCTGCCAACTGCAGATCACAGCATGTGGTGCCTCAAAGCATAAGCCCTAGTATAGGCTGTTATTTTCGGAGTTAACAGTCTGCTTGGAGTGAGCAATCTGTTATTGATCTGATGCCTGATGGGAGGAGCAATCAGATAGTTGAGGGTGGATCCTTGGACCAGTGGCAGATGACCACGCCCCCGGGGAATGACCCCCGAGAGGGACCACCGGTCAGGCTCAGAGTTAGAAGACAAACACACACTAGTTCTTTATTATCCAGTATACTGAACCACCAGAGATGGCAGTAGTGAGCTGGCAAGCCCGGCTGGGCTGTAGTCCCTCAGATACTGGAACAGTGATGCCTGGAGGCTGAGCTGAAAGAGACTGAGATAAAGTGAGTAGGCAGGGTACGCAGATGTAACACTCAGACAATGTCCCAATGAAGCCCAGGAGCTGGAAGTATAGGGCCTCGAGGAGCGAGTACCTGGTTCCAGGGAAAGCTCAGAGAGAACGATGGTAACTCACTGATGTAGCTGAGATAGTTGGTAATGAAGGCTTCCAGGCAGAAGAATATGCGAAGTAAGTCTGGGATGAGGGCCCTCGAGGAGCGAGTACCGGTTCCAGACTGTCACCTGAAAAAACAAGGAGAAAGCGAGGCCCCCGAGGAGCGGGTACCTCTGGTAAGTCCGAGGAGGCAGAGTAGCTTAGGTAGTGAAACCCTTGCTAACTCGATGTGTTAGCAAATTCCAAGACCTTAAATATCCGTCACGAGTGACGTCATCCTCGGGTGATGTCATCCTCCGGGGACGCCCCCGAGTTTCGCGCCAATGCCGGTACTTCAATCGGGGCCACGCCATGTGCGCCCTTAGGCCTCCAGGAAACATGGCAGTTGCAGCGTCGAGCCGGTCCGGGAACGCCCGAGGACAAGAGGCAGGAGAACGCCACGGTAGCCAGTCTTCCCGCGGACAGAGAGGAAGGCGCCAAAGAGGTAAGGAGGTAAGGAGAGAGGGTGTCGGGCATCGATGGACACAACATAGGCACCCTGATACATAATCATTTTCAATAATAAATTAAATGGCATAAGCCTATTTGTGTCTTGAAAAGGGACGGTCACATATGTATTTGTACAAAACTGCATATGTGTCACAAACTGGGAGGTAGGCATCAGAGAGCACCCCCACAGAGGCGGTATAGGGCTGTAGGACAGGACTGGAGCTGATCTTCTGCCTAACTAATTCCCTCCCCCATAGATTAAGCCTTTGAGTTCTGGGGATCGGTAGGACTTGTCTTCTGTAGAACATCAGGACACGGACTAGGAGCTGAGTACAGGCTAGGAGCTGAAGTCAGGCACAGGCTGGATGAGGAAAGGCTGGCTGGACGAGGCAAGGCAGACTGGAAACTAAGGGCAGACACAGGCTGGGGGCTGGCTACAGAGCACAGAATAGAGGCTGGACACAGAGTACAGGTTGGGCATGGACACAGAGTATAGGCTGGGGCTGGATCTGAGGCAAAGTTCAAGGGCAAGTTCTAGGAAATAGACAAAGGACTGAACTGGACTGGGTAGGGCAAGGACTGAACAAGGACAGGACTAGACGGGCAACAGCAAAAAAGAAAGCCCAACATGACATGAGACAGGACAAGGTAATCCTAGCGGCCCGGAAGCCACTAGGCAAGGCAGAATAGTGAGATAAGAGTGGCCAGGTCAGAGCGCTGATACGACTCAATGAAGAGATACTGAGGTACTGGCCAGGCTGGGTCAGTAGAGATGAGGCTTGGGCATTGTGTGATCAGTGAGAAGGTAACTGGCAGAGCTAGGAGCTAGGCTCGCTGAGGCCCCCTATTGGCAGGAAGACTATGCAGCAGGCTGGTATGGGGACTGTACAGCAGGTGAAACGGTGACAAGTCTAGTGGTGCTATAAAAATGATAAGTAATAGTAGCAATAACTCCCCTCAAGAATTGCCCTGCCTACCAGCCTCATTAATTTTGTAAAATTGTGCTATGCTGAAAAAATGACATTAAGATGTGTCTAGGTAAATACGAATAATTTATTATGGCTTCGATGTATTATAGCAAAATGTTGTGTCCGTCGGTCTCAGACGGCTTCGACCTCTGTGCCTCACCTTTCTTCCTGCTCTCTCTCTGCTAGCCTTGGGAAGATGGCTGCCGCCACGTCTTCATGCCACTCTCTCCGGCGTGCCTGGAATGGCAATGGCAAGGCTGTTCACCATGTTTCTTCTGAGGGCCTCCTAAGGTGTGAGCGCGCACGCCACCCACGTCTTTGTCCACGTCATGGCGGGAACCTCGGGGGCATCCCCCTCGAGTGACGTCGTGCCATCCGGGTATTGGCCTGCCCTTCGTTTGCTAACAATTCAAGTTAGCAAGGATTGGAATGCCTCCGGTCTGAGCTGCTCTGCTGCTTCCGTGCTGCCGCTGGAGGCTCTCTCTCTGCCCTTCGGAGTTGTTCATCTAACCTGGGTGCCCGCTCCTCGGGGGCCCTTTGCTTTCTTTCGGGTGCCTATCTGGGATACCAGGTGCTCACTCCTCGAGGGCCTACTCTCCCTGTCTGGGTGCCTGCAATCCAACTACTTCTGCCTGCTGGGATCTCCATCAATACAGCTACCAACTAACAGGTCGATACAGTAACGGTCAGTTAAAGATTCCCCGTCTAACGTGCTGGGAGCGCACAATACAGACGAGTAAGGCGGTCCAGCCATACAGTCTCCAGTTTCACGCGTCCTTAGCGCTTCCTAAAATAAACACATAACCCTTTCCGCACCCAGCAGGTAAATGAACGAAAAAGCTGTATAATGAAGGAATTAGCTATTCCCGTCCGATACTGTAACGGGCGCTGATATTATCTCCTCAGTAACCCGCTGTTCTGCTGCGGCCTTAACGTGCTAGTTTACCGCCTCCCCCTAGTAGGAGTTAGTGTAGTGTAGTGTAAAAAACATTGCTTACCCGCCCTGGTCCCCGGTCCAGCCGTCCGGTCCAGCCCCTGTCCGGTCTCCTGCAGCCCCGTCCGGTCCCCTCCTCCCGAAGCAAAAAAAAAAAAAACAAAAACGAAAAAGTAGCAAGGCTCGGGCCTGCTACGGTAGTCCCTTCTCCCTTCCTCCTGATTTCGAAGGTAAGCGGCAGCGGGGGGCAGCGGGGGGGGGGGGGGGCAGCAAAGAAGCAAAAAAAAGCGGCATCCGGAATCCGGGGGCGGCAGCAGTGGCAGCGGGGGGGGGGGGGCAGCAAAGAAGCAAAAAAAGCGGCATCCGGGATCCGGGGGCAGCGGGATCCGGGGGCGGCAGCAGCAGCGGGGGGGGGGGGGGGGGGGGGGGGGCAGCAAAAAAAGCGGCATCCGGGATCCGGAGGCAGCAGCGGCAGCGGGGGGGGGCAGCAAAGAAGCAAAAAAGCGGCATCCGGGATCCGGGGGCAGCAGCAGCAGCAGCAGCAGCAGCGGCAGCGGGATCTGGGGGCGGCAGCGAGATCCGGGGGGCGAGTAGGAGGCGTGCCAATTGCACGCTTCCCCCGTGCAGGCGGCCATCTTTTTTTTGCCACCTACCCGCCCGCCCGATCGAACACGCCGCCTCCTACTCGCCCCCGGATCTCGCTGCCGCCCCCGGATCCCGCTGCCCCCCCGCTGCCGCTGCTGCCCCCGGATCCCGGATGCCGCTTTTTTTGCTTCTCGCTGCTGCCGCCCCTGGATCCTGCTGCCGCTGCCGGACCCCCCGGATCCCGCTGCCGCTCCCCCCCTGCTACCGCTGCTACCTACCCGCCGCTCCGGATCCTGCTGCCGCCCCGGATCCCGCTGCCCCCCCGCTGCCGCTGCTGCCCCCGGATCCCGGATGCCGCTTTTTTTGCTTCTCGCCGCCGCCTGCCCGCCCGCCCCCGGCCGCCTGGACCCACGGCCCTCCGACAGGTATTTAAAAAAAATTTTTATTTTTATATAACACACAGGTTTTGGTTTTTTGTTTTTTACACTTTTACACTTCCTGGTGCCTGTCATTTCAAATGTCATTTGAAATGACAGGTACCAGCGCACCCAGGTTACTGTATAGGCGCTGTATTAAGCCCTATACAGTAAAATGGGTTGCGCGGGCATAACCCTTCCCTAACGCTTCACAGCCTCGGCATGCATTTGCATGCGATTAGAAGAGAGTATCAGGCGCTAGGTCTAGAGAACTGTGCGTGCGGGGAGGAAGGGTGCGCCTGACACTGCCGCACTGTTTTTACCGCGGCCTTACTGTATCGACCCGTTAGTGAGTAATCTAACCTTTGTCAGTCTGTCTCATCTACAGCTCAGCACTGGGAACTGCATCCGGAACGCCCTATACTACCGTGTTCTGCTAACATCTACCACTGTGAGACGGGTCTCCTCTGCCGAGGGGCCCTGGACTGCTACTACTGGATCACCTCACTACTGCCACCTCTGGTGGTATCATTCACCTGTAAAATAAAAGACAAAACTTCTGTGTTTGCGTGTCTCGAGTCTAGCCTAGTACTGCGGTTCCTCACGGGGCTCCTCCCCATGGAGTGGCCATCACCGCAGTACCCAAGAATCCACTCCAACACCTCACAACCATAACACAAAAGCACACAAAATATATTTGGCCAAATACTGTGTGATATCATTGTGCAGAAGGTATAACACTTTCAGTGCATTTAGAAATACTGTCTCCCAGGTTTGTAGGATAGGGAAGTGACAAGTAACACCTGAGAGTTAAGTTACTGTCTTTCAAATGTTATCTAGTATTTAAAAACCATTATATGCTATATGGACAGGAGTTTTCCGTAACAGACTGCTTTCATTTTCACTCCTATACAAAATTGTTCTAGGAAAAGATAGCATGACAATGATTATCATTGCAAAATATGTATGCTATATTGTTCCCGATAAAAACAGACCCATTTCTATGACTGGTACATACATACTTCTTGTCTGTACATTCTACCTTTGTGTTCATTACATTTCTGTGAATATTGTATTAACCAATGTGAATCATATGGGAAAAGTCAGAAAGATTTTTATACCTGGATTGTTGTCCTTAAGAGCAACTAAGTAAAACAGGCCTCCTTCAGAAAGAAGATCAAAGACGCATGGAAAAAATCTGTCCATGACTTCTCTCCCATTTTTGCCTCCAGCCCAGGCTGCCTCTATTCCACAGCTTCCTATCTGAGACACAGCAGGGGAAAAAGGAAAGAAAATTGAGCGATTAGAGTGGGAGATGTTTTGGGGAAAATTACTTCTGCTATTATAGTATTGTACCTGTAATGCGATATTGCTTGTTGCTGTTTGTCATGTATTTTATTCTATGATTTGTCTGCAACGTTGTTTGTTATATGTGCTGGAATATTTGGTTTTAACTTATGCTGGACATTTCTAGAAAGATGGGATAAATACCAAATTAAGAGTGCAAAGTCTATGGGTACTTTTTATATGTAATCTGTTTTATTAATTTTCAAACATAGAAGAACAAGATATACAAAAACGGTAATATATGATACATAATTTGGTACAAAATCAGAAATGTATAAACCCCAAAATTGCAACCCTCCCTGAATGCCCTCCCCACTCCCCATGCTGAGAAGGCTGGTTTGTTTAGCAAAACGAAAATAAGAACTGATACTACTGAGATAGTTCAGCAGGATTCAGTAATCAAAATCATTCAAAATTTGGCTACGTGTCCTGTGCAGTAAAGACTGTATAAAAGGCATCCACACCAACATGAACTTTTGCTTAGACATCAGAGAAGAGTGCTTACTGGAGCATAGTTCCATATTCAATAGAGCGATAATAGCATTGTTCCAGTTGTTAATGGAAGGTGCTACACTTTGTCTCCAAACTCATAAGTTATCTGTTGCTGCCAAAATAAAGATTTTATTAAGCCAGAGTTATAATTTTGGTTGCCCGAGAAGGACCCCGGGAAAATCCCAAACAATGCAATGTGTGAAGAGAAAGGGATCTTGAGATCTAAAGTCTGAGTGGCAAAGTGAAAAACCTTTTTCCAAAAAGATTGGATGAAACTGCAGCTCCAAAGAGAATGACCCAGATTTGCCACTTCCACTTGGCAATTGATACATCAATTGGAATCTGCAGTCTTAGCCAAGTATGCTTGCCATTGAGACAAGTAGGTCCCATAAAATATTTGTTATGCTGCGATGGAAGGGAGCGCTAGAGGGCACTCCCCAGCACGAGATGGAGAGTGTGTGCCCCTGTGGTGAGTCAAACCTCATCTGGGAAAGGAGTTCTGAAGAGAAGACTTGGCACTTGGAACTGAAGACGAGGACTTGGACATTGAAGAAACGAAGGCAAGAGCAAGGAGCTCCGAGGACCTGGACACAGTTCAGGGGACAGCTTGGAGACGGGACTCGGAGCCAGTACCCAGAGACGGGACTCGGAGCCAGAACACTGAGGCAAGACTCAGTGAAGGAAGGTTAAAAGCCAGGAACCTCAGGAGACTTGCACAGCCATGGAGACATCAGGAGCGAAGGATGTGAAGACAAGGCAGACGGAAGACATCACAGGAACTTGGAACTGAAGACGGAAGTCCAATGGAGCAGAACACAGAGTCCAAGGGAGGACTGCTCCAAGGAGGCTAGCTCCTTGCCAAGGCGACGTTGAAATGGCTACTGAGCCCTTATATAGGGCTAGCAACAGGAAGACACCCAGGGAAGAGTCCAAGATGGGGCCCAGGGTGGAACAGCCACGGGCCCTTTATATCCAAGAGGAAGCCACGGGTCCGCCCCTTAGGAAGGAAGGGACTGGACCCTGGACAGTGGCCATGCTGACGCTGAGGAACAGGAGGAGCCGGGGAAGGGCCGCAGGCAGGCCCTGATGGAGGAGAGGCGGCATCCTGCCACTGAAGCAGAAGCCGGTGGCAGTCCTAGCCGCAACAGAGGTCCCAGGAGGTGGCAGTCCCATGCCGCTGAAGAGGAGCCAGGCTGCGGCTCCTGCCGCGGTGAAGAGGAGGTCCAGCATGGCTCTGGGCAGCCGCAG